>NC_088858.1:14254621-14554621 GCF_963853765.1 Magallana gigas | reverse complement strand
TTGCTGCTTCTGGCCAAAATGACATATAGAGTACCGTTATATAAAAAACTCGTATGATCCCTAAATGCATGGAGGTTTGATCATGACATTGGTTTATTTTTATAAGCAAATAATCGATGTAGTTGTACACATAAATTAATTTAAGTGAAATCTACAGATAACAATACCATCGGTTTTTGTTTCATAGATTTAGCTTATAAAATAGTGAAAAACAGGCATATTAAATAATATCAATTTAATTTTTAAGCAGAATTGAAAGCTGGAATAAACATTTTCAGTGAAGGTTGAAAACCTATATCCAAACTATATATAGTACGTAGCTTAGTTACTGAAATAAATGTTCTAAATCTTCTTGTCAGTGTCATATCACTAGAACACACCAGCAAATTGAGTAGAATATTCGAATCTTGAGTGTTATTATGTAAAAAAATTTATACTGACCCAGTACTGAGATACACTGTATTTGATAACAACAACAATAAGGATAATTTTTAATGAAATATTTTGTGACAGTAGATAATGTGAAGACCAACCATACTCTTATCAATTTCTGTCATTTATTTTATATGCCATTCATAATTTTTCCATACTTTTCAATGACAAATTACAATTTATTATAGCGTTTACACAAGTAAGCAACTTGCCCGAAGAACAGGTTAATATTTTAGTTAATGGTGAGCCCTGTTATGCTATATCTAATTCAGTTGCAGCTATTAATTAGTGCATGCAGCTATAGACTAAATTCCAAGTGAAAATAACATTAATCAATATAACTTGAGATAATAATTAAAAGCCATTTCCTCTTTTTCACTTTTGAAATTTTTTACATGTAAACATAAACACATCAGGGTTTTGCTTCTTATTTGAAAAACCCCCCCAAAACATTCAGTCACATTTGAACATGTCTGTTGTGGTATTTTATGCGAAATACATACATGTTCCTGTAAATGCATGATTTTATTAAATGATCCATACATGTAATATTTTACTTTTTCAACATTGCAGAGTGTTGAGGAAAATGATTAGAACAGTCCAGTGAATACCCAGACCAGCAAGACAGTCAGACATACAATGCTAGATGAACAAATAATAAACAAACTGAACTCGCTAAAATATTGAGCAATTCAACATTAATTTATTGTCACTGTGTTGTGTATTTTTATTTTATTTTCATGATTTGGAATATATTTTGAATATTAATTTGAAGAATTATTTATTAGTTTTTAAGTAAGTGTTGTTTTTTATTTCTGGAGTTGCATTGAAAAGATATATCATTTCCCCCTTGTGCTGATATTTGGAGTTATCTGCCCTTTATCATACAAAAAAAACACAATTTAAGCCTTCTTAAAGTGGTTAAAATCATAAATATTGTTATCTATTCAAGCAGTTAACCTATTTCATTGATGGAAAATATCTAAAAACAGGATTTTATGCTATTATAATTTGTTAAAACTCAATTAATAGGCTTTCTTGCTTGGAGTTATCTGCCCTTTGCAAAACATATATAGTAACAATTCTTATAAAGCCAAATTAAGTTATCCTGATACATTGAATTTTAAATATTTTGAAATATTTAATCAATTTCTCATTTATTTAAGCAAAAAAAGTATTTTAAAAGAGTTTTATGATCAACTTATTGTTTAAAAAATATTTGATAAAATTTTTTAGGGGGTTGGGAAGGTGTCAAATTAACAAATTTTGGAAGCAAAATAAACAAAAACGAAAAAGATACCCGCTCTAGTTTTTGTAAATAATATTTAATATTAATATGTTTTAAAATTTGCATTTGATCTATTTTTTTCTTTGCCTGCAATTTTTGAGAGACTTTTAAAAATACAGGGTGAAAATTGAAATATCAAAATTTAGAAATTTTGGCCATCTTTGAGCCACCAGCTTTAAAATGAACAAGGACATTGAGATTTTTTTTCTCTTGTATCATGTACATCTATATTTCATAATTTGTACTATGTATATTATGTGTGAAATATCTTGAAAATTTATAAATGAGCCTGTCCTGTGACTTTGAGTTTACCTTATTTTCCAACTCAAAAACTGTGTATTTGGGCCCTAAACGAATGAAATTGGTTACCATGGCAACCAAGGTAATGGGCATCATTTTGATGGTGGATAATGTCATACCTTATGAGTATCAATCACCTGAGAAAGTGTCATGAAAATCTGAGATCATGCGTGCCATGACACTATAGTAAAATTTTGGTTTTTACAGAGAATTGATGTTAATATGTGTGACCGTTGGACCGAACGCAGATTTAACACAGTGCAGTTTGATTTATGTATGATTAAATCTATTTAAAACGCACACAGTAGGATCCGCCTCCATGGTTGCCTACTCATACCATTCGTCAAAGTTAAACTAAACGTCGCGTGCTCAGTCTACATTATGACGTCATATTTCAGACGTAAAACGTTCAAGGTTTGTCTTCGGAAATAGCCGATACTGCCTGTAATTTTCTTTTCACAGCAGGAATGGGTCAATATAAGGCCAATAAACAAAAATTAAGAAATATCATAGTTAGATTTAATTTAGGAACGAAGAAAAACTGATTTTAAAAACCAGTATTGTAAAGCACATGTATTTAGAAGTACGTGTATAAACTTGTGTGACGAATCAGGTCGTACCAATTAAATAAAATAGGGTAGTACAGGGTATTTCCATGGTAATAGCCTGTTCCCCCTTGGAAGTAAAAATGGAATGTCTCGAGGCTATATAAACAGCGGTAGTCGGCAGAATCAGGGAGTGTGATCACTGCAGCCAGACTGAGAAGATCTCTAGGAGCATAGAGTAAGTAAAGGATACGTAGGGCTGAAGAAGCTATATAGTATAGGTTGCGCCAGTTGATCAACCACCGCAGCTTTGACACTTGGCAATACAGGCTGAATAAGCCTGTACACCAGTGTCAAAGGGAGCTGGGGAAATCAACTGGTTAGAGACCTCAGGTCAGTAGCCAGAACCCTTGGTAAGGCCAATTGTCTGGGGGCATTGGTAAAGGGGTAGTTTGGTAGCCCGGGCTAATGGACGGGGGAAATCGGACTAAGTTTAACAAGGGGAAACTGGTGGTTGATTTGGGCTTAGGTAAATCCATGTGAAATTAATATTTGATTAAGTGCGAATCGTCGTAAATATCTTGATTAAGTAAATTTATTAAAGTAATCAACGTAAATATATTGATTCAGTTCGTTTTTAGCCTGAAAGACAACAGGCCAATTTAGCCTATGATAAAATGCTCTGCAGAATCCCGGGTGTAACCGGGTACGTGTCCCAATAAATAATAGCAACCGCTCGGCTGGACACACGTTACACTTGAAACCAATTTATTTAAACAATACCCCAAAAAAATGCAGAGAGAAAAACGACAGAACATTTTCTAATATGAAAGGACTATGTGCGGTTTGGTCAATATCTGCCCCCGATTTTAACCAATTTTTAAATAGCGTCGTATAAAAATAAAATCTTCACAAATCATTGTATAGAGGATGTATAGAGGATGCCTATAACTTAAATCTTGATTTTAGTCACCATTGCTCATTGTATCTATGACGTCACCTAAATGACCTAATTCCCGCAAATTTGCAAACAAATGAAAATATTCTCATGTTTGCCCTATATTTAGCATTCGGAAGTATAGAGCGCAGGTCTGCTAAAGTGCGACATTATACTAAAAAATTGTACTTGAGCAAGCCTGCGTTCGATGTTTCCGAGTCGAAAAACCATCGGAAAACACCCATATTTTGCTACAAAACATCAATTTATCAAAATAATGCAATCCTCATGACGTCATTTCTACATTATGACGTCACTGTGGTGATAACCTTTTACACCTTTATTTCCAATATGGTTTTAAATATCTTTCACCTAATTTTTAAAGCTCTTTCTAAAACTTTGTTTTTGGGGGCAAAAAATGCATAAAACCGCACATAGTCCTTTGACTTTTATTTGACAGAAAGGCAAAATAAAATCCAGAATTGGATTTTGTGTGGCATTAAGGGACAGGTATGACCTCTATCCAGCCGAGGACGCTAGAGCAGCGGCCCCACCGGCGAGTAAAGCAAGGAAAAGGACCCCACTCCCTAAGATTGGAAGAATGGCTCCGATGTTTCCTGGCTTTTTACTAGTGGTAATGACCGGCATTTTGGTCGAAGGTGATGTTTCTGGAAGAAGAACAAATTATACTAATTATATACTAAATTCACGATAAAATGAACTTAAGTTACATGTACATGTATATATATACTTACTATATGTATATAAAAATAATAGACTCGAATTGTTTGCCTCTAATAACGAAAACCGGAAGAGTACTCATCTTCCGTCTTATGTTTCATAGATTTTAAACATCATTGGTACTTGAAGATCACCAATATGTTTTTATTTTTTCTCGATTAAGTTTCACTAATTAATAATCAATAAAAATTCCTAAAAAAAAATTCCGGAAATCATCTAGATTTTTTGATTTGCATTACATTCTCGCTAAACCACGGGAGACTCATCACGGTGTTCATATATGAGAAGACAGAAATTTATATATTTATTTGTTATTTTATAATTTCTCTCATAAGAAATCATAAATATATATAAAAAGAATATATCGCAAATTTCCAATAAAGATTTACACATATTTATTATTGTTTCTGAGTTTATCCACTAAAGGCAAAGAAATATTTGGTTCCATGCAAAAAATTCACATGATCATATTTCTAATGAGAATGTAGATAGATAATGAAGATAAATGTAGATAAAAAAAAACAAAAAACTTATCAGAATTTATATAAATCATCTGAAATAAATGTAACTAAAAATGAATTAACCTTTTTCAATAATTTAAATATTCCTAGAATATCTGAACAAGAGACAAAGAAATGTGAAGGTGAAATTAAGGAATCAGAATGTCTTAAAATTCTATCCGACTTCAAACTTAATAAAACCCCAGGAACCGATGGCTTTCAGGTAGAGTTTTATAAATATTTTTGGAGTGATATTAAAGACTTAGTTCTTGAAAATATAAATTTCTCCATTAAAAAAAAGTGTATGTCATATGATCAAAGAAAGGGTGTCATCACTCTAGTACCCAAAAAGGATAAAGACAGAACTAATTTAAAAAACTGGAGGCCTATATCCCTTCTAAATTTTGACTATAAATTAGTGGCAAAGGTGTTAGCTAACAGAATCATTGACAGTTTACCAAAATTAATTGATCCTGATCAAACAGGTTATATAAAAGAAAGGTTTATTGGTGAAAATATTAGAACTATTTCAGACCTTATTGCATATACAAATTTGAAAAATATCCCAGGCTTGATTTTACTAGTAGACTTTGAAAAAGCTTTTGATACAGTTGAGTGGTATTACTTAGAAAAATTTCTTAGTATATTTGGGTTTGGAAATAGTTTTAAGTCTTGGGTCAAAATTTTATATACTGATATTTCTAGCTGTATAATTAATGATGGATACACCTCAAATTTTTTCAATTTAAGTAGAGGAGTAAGACAAGGCTGCCCTCTATCACCATACGTATTCGTATTATGTGTAGAAATTTTAGCAATAGCAATAAGACAAAATAAAAACATAAGAGGTATCAAAATAGGTGAAACTGAATTTAAAATCAGTCAACTTGCTGATGATACAACTTGTTTTCTTAGTGATGAAGAGTCAGGTTATGAAGTTCTCAACATTATGCAAAGGTTTTATAAATTATCTGGACTAAAAATAAATTTGAATAAAACAGAAGCAATCTGGATAGGATCAAAAAGAAATTATAAACCAGGCACTCTGCCAGTAAAATGGTCCAGAGGGGAATTTTTCTCCTTAGGTGTTTGGTTCAATAGTGAAAATGAAAATAACGCCTTCGACAAAAATTTAAAAACCAAATAAGAGGATTTAAAAGTAACCCTTAATCTCTGGAAAACGCGCAATCTATCACTTTTAGGGAAAATTTTAATCGTGAAAACATTAGCGTTGTCAAAACTTGTATTCCTAGCCTCTGTCATTCCAATACCAGAAAACATAATTAATGTAGGACAAAAAGAAATAAATAAATTTATATGGAATTCGGAGATCCCTAAAATAAAATATACTATTAGCTGTCAAAAGTTAGCTGATGGTGGACTAAAACCTCCAAAATTTTGAAATTCAAGTTAAATCACTTCAAATAAATTGGATCAAAAGATTTTTTAGTGAGAGGGATGCAAAATGGAAAAAATTAATTAATGCTTTTTTTTAGTAAAATAGAAATTACTGATCTTCTCTTAACAAGATGTAGTCTGCCAAGTTTTCCAGCTAAGTTACCTACCTTTTATTACAATATAATTACTTCATGGAAAATATTTAGAAATTGTATGAATGAAATCAGCATAAACCCACCCATTTTTACAGAATGCTTGTGGTTTAACAATTTTATATGCATCGACAATAAATCAATATTTTTTTTCTGAATGGTATAAAAATGGTATAATGTTTTTAAAAGATATTATTAACAATGATGGTTCTCTCTTAACCTTAGATGAGTTTTACGAAAAATTTAAATTTAAACCCTCTTTTCTTCAATACAACAGTCTTCTTTCCTCTATCCCAAATAACTGGAAAAAACATGTCAAAGACAAAACACATCCTCCCCATAGCGAAGGGAATATAATGCACTCCTTGTCTGTTCAAGGAAAACTTATACCATTAAGTGAATTAAAATGTAAAGATGCATATTGGATTTTAATTAACAGTTGTAAGGAAATTACTCTCTGTATCCAAAAATGGTCAGATATATTTGCAGTAGAAATTCCAGTCTCTGATAATAAAAAGATATTTAATTTACCTTTTCAGTGTTGCACAATCTCTTCAGCTCAAAATATTACACAGAATCATAGTACATAACAAGTCGCTTTTTAATATGAAATTGATTCCAAGTCCGAACTGTAACACAGACAACTGTAATGAAATTGACACTATACATCATAGATATTTCCAATGTAAAACCATACAAATTTTCTGGAAAGATCTAATATATTGGTGGCAACAACATATAGAAAATGTCAATCACTTAACAATGCAAGATGTCATATTTGGTATCTACAAAGTAAAAAATGTTCCACTAAATTATTGAATTTTACTTGGAAAATGCTTTATACATCTAATTCATTCAAAATCTCTTGGCAAACAAATTGAGTTCATTGCTTTTAAAAATTTTCTAAGAAACAAACTTCATGCGAAAGAAAATTATCTTTGTTCGAAGAATCAAATGCTCATTTTTTACGAATTATGGCAGCCAATATTAGTTAACTTATAAACTGTAGTCTTTCAGTATTATATGGATTGTCTGGATTGTTTGAAGATTGCTGATTAATGCTTTCTACCATGTTAAAAACTAAGAAGCACGTATATTTTAGATCCATGTTAATATTTTAGCTCCATGTCCAAGGTACTCGTATATTGATCTGTTTCCATGCTATTTATCATTTATTCTATTGTGAAACGTTTTGAATTATGTTCTAAAATATATGTACCATAATTGTTGAGCCAATAAAATATTCACTCACAAAAAAAAAAAAAAAAAAAAAAAGTTTCGCTGATTAATAATCAATAAAAATTCCTAAAAAAAAAAATTTCCAGAAATCATCAAGATTTTTTGATTTGCATTGCATTCTCGCTAAACCACGGGAGACTCATCATGGTGTTCATATATGAGAAGACAGAAATTTATATATTTATTTGTTATTTTATAATTTCTCTCATAAGAAATCATAAATATATATAAAAAGAATATATCGCAAATTTCCAATAAAGATTTACACATATTTGTATTATTGTTTCTGAGTTTATCCATGCAAATGTGATATTATGGAAACATAGACTAAAGGCAAAGAAATATTTGGTTCCATGCAAAAAATTCACATGATCATATTTCTAATGAGAATGTAGATAGAATGTTCGCCGTTGCATCTTTGCACTTTTACTCCTTCTCCGCCGCGCCTTCGCAACTTCGCACTCTCGCATCTTCGCCCTCTAGGCGAAAGTGCAAAGGTCGAAGTAGCCCCATCGGAACAACATACAGAATGGTCTTTGAGAAGAAACATTTCAACAAAACCCCGGACTTTTAGTAGTTGTGTAAAACAGAAATGTGACATAGGCATAGGCCTGTTTATTATCAATACTTCATTATTCATTTAATATCGGGCAATTCAGTCATTGCTTATGGAAATCAACAAAGCTTGTTTGGCTCTAGAGCTGTTTTACATGTAACAAGATCCTAGACTTCGGGTAGTTGTGTCAAACAGAAACATGTGACATAGCCCTCTCTATTTCATTGACGGCCATCCAATGTTGGTTCATTAAATTCCGCGACTACGTAATGTGTGTATATTTCGCTAGAGAAAAACAATACTTCCAATTTAGTTTGATGCAAAAAGTTGAATTTTAATTATTGAGAAAACCCAAGGTCTGGTTGAAAATACTCTATATACTAATTCTTCCTTGTGCAATAGTCACCCATGGGTATTATACCCAGTGAGGGCTAGGAATATAGGGATTGTTTTTACCTTCACAATTGGGTCCGTAGTAGCCAATGTAGCATTCACAAGCGGCTCTAATTCGTTCATATTCATCCACAATCACACTGCATTGCCCGTTCACCCCACAGTCATTCTCAAAATTGTCGAACGGACTGCAAAAACCCAGATCTGAAGTAACAACAAATTCCTATATTATACTACACCAAAAAAATCACATCTTGAATGATATCCTATTGCAAATTCTTTATTACAATTTGTTTTCCCTCGGACTGAAATGTCACATTTTCATTGGATTAAACATGGCACATGATTGCCTCATATATCTCTATGTAGGTTCTGTGAGGATTAATATTAGGCAATATGGCCGTCATTGGCCGCCGCCTCACCTATTCATCTCGATATTTCATATTATTTAACACAGAAATCGTGTTTATAGTAAGTCATTAAAATATTTAGAGTAGTGGCCCTTTGGAATTATTTTTTAAATTAGAGTAGTTGCCCTTTGAATATTGACGTCACATTGTTGTGTCTGGAGCAGAACAAAATGGCAGCGTCTAAATTTGCTCAAATCTCTGCAGAAGTTTAAAATTGAATAGCAACAAAACATTGTAAGTAATATGGCTGAAGCAAAGATTTTTTTAAGCGTATTTGAAAGGTGGTATTGATAATTTTGAAGAGTTTAAATGAGTTTAATTGGACGAAATGTAAGGCATCTTGTACATGGCTTTGCGTATATCACCGCTATTTGTGAATGAATATGACGCTTGATAGTCCTCGGGAAAACAAAACACTTATTAGGTTAGTTACTGACTCACTATGGAAATATATTGGGTTGATCAATCTCATAGACGGCTCGGCTTCGCCTCGCCATCTATGAGATTGATCAACCCAATAATATTTCCGTAGTGAGTCAGTAACTAACCTAATAAGTAATAGTATTTGTTTTAGTTTAGGTAAACAGAATTCAAATAAACCGTTTGCCCCCCCCCCCCCCCCCTCAAAAAACGGACATGGGTGATTTAATAAGTTCAACTTACAATAAACAATAATATTCATATTGATAATAAAAAAAGGTCCACACTTATGAGATCGGTTAGTAAATTAATTTAGTTTTAGGGAATAACATTTCATATAGTATTGATATTTCGTCGCTATCAATTACGTACCTGCGCAAATGGTTACGGTTTGGCCATCAGATTGAAATGGCAAATCCACGGCGTCGAAACCATCGTTACATTTACACTTCTTCACTTGTTCAGCAATACCAGGAATAACTTCACATTCAGAATTGTCGGGGCAATTACTATTATCCTGGCATGATTTAAAATACTCCTCTACCGCAAAGGAGTACTTTACTTGGATGGAACCTACAACGCAAAGCAAAACCCATTGTAGTATTTGCATGGTTGGATTACTTTCTTTTCTCGGCTTGCAAATCTATAATATACGATGCGTTAGTAGTGTGAAGATAGGGAGCGTCTGATGAAGTACATGTACATGAAATGTGCAACGAAAGAAATTACACATAATTATATATATATATAAGTGACTACATGTATGCGCACGCAGTTCCGGGTGTTGCTAAAACGCGGTTCGGACGGAAAACGGACAAGAACTATGACGTTTATCGCTTAAATATTGTATAGATTTGACACAAACTTTTACTTTGTAACATTTAATATCTTATGAATGATTATTATCAAAATGTTGCTTAATTATTTTATATCATTCCTACGAATGTCTATCATCTAAACCATTCATATAATAGTGTTGTGTTGTGCATGTACTATGCCTAAATAGTAGTCAGGGTTTGAGACATATAGTGCATGAGCCGGAGGAAAAATCACGGAATGCACGAAATAATCATGATGATGTCAGCCTCAAATTCCCAAAGGAAACGATTTGGCTATTTCTTTTAGCTAGCGTAGTGATGTACATTAACAGTAATGTAGTGAATTAACTTACTTGTTACAATCAATTTATCAATTTGTTAAAAGAAAGATATACATGTAAATGGAACAATAAAATGCTTTCTTTGATAATACATGCGGGTTATGAATTAAGGTAAGGAGCATTGCGTTATTCCGCACCGAAGAAAAATTACATTGTTTAAACACCGGTATATAAATTTAAACTCGCACACTTACACGTTCAAATGCTTACTTTCTCCGATTAAGTGATAATAAACTTAAAACTGTGTAAAGAAAGAAAAAGTTGAAACTTATGTTTCTTCGCCATCAATGAGGTACAAAACAGAAATATTTATAAAATATGCAAATACAAAGTCAGGTAAAGATGAGCATGTAAAACGAGATATACATGTATCTCATGGACTTTTGACAAACGAAGATACAGTACCTGGCCATAATACAGTACGCAAAATGGCCGCCGTAAAATCAAAACAAATATACACAAATTTCCTTTCTTGATTTTTCGGTTGTTGTAGAGTAACAAGTTTTGACAGTCACACGCATCCATACATTAGCGTCATAACTGACGTCACTTGCAATAAGGGTTCCACTAGTCTATTCTTAGAATAAAAAATACGTCATACAAAATGGCTCCCAGAGGGAAAGACCTATCAACAGAGCAAAAGCAGACGATTGTTAGTATGAGTAAAAATGGATTAAGTAGCCGGAAAATTTCAGAGTTGATTGGAATTAGCCCAAATACTGTGCAGAAGGTGCTAAACGGAATTCTGATAGAGGTTCAGTGGAAAACAAGGAAAGATCGGGAAGGAAGAGATTGGTGTCGGACAGGGGGGATCGTGTTTTGGAAAGATTGGTTAAGAAAAACCGGCGACAGACTTTGTCAGATTTAACCAGTGTTTTTAATGATTCTGTACCCGAACAAGTTTCTAGCAGAGCAGTTCGACGTAGATTGAAGGAGCAGTGTTATCAGCGATGCTCTGTTTCCAAGAAAATAACGATATCAAAGAACAATCGTCAATCCCGAGTTTCCTGGTCTCGGTCTAAATTAGCTTGGACAGTTGAAGAAAACTGGTCTAAAGTCATCTTTAGCGATGAAATGAAAGTTGTTTTGGGCAAGGACAAGAAAGTTCATGTTTGGAGGAAACCTGGAGAGCGATTTCAACCCGCTTGTCTTGGTATGTACAGCAGTCACTCCCCCCACTCTGGCATATCAGCCATGTTTTGGGGCTGTTTATCATACAATGGTGTGGGAACTTTGACCGAAGTTGAGGGGAATATTAATTCCGAGAAGTATATTTCTGTTTTGGATAACAATTTGTGGCCAATTGTTGCGAAAGAATTCAGTGACAGTCCGTGGATGTTGCAAGAAGATAACTGCCCCGTACATCAGTCTAGACAGACGGTTGCATGGAAAGATGAAAATAATATAGATACACTTACATGGCCAAGTCAATCACCAGATATTAACATTATTGAAAATGTATGGAGAACAATTAAGATTCGATTAGAACACCGCTTACATGAAATCAAAAATAGACAGGACTTGATTCGCGTTGTTAAAGAAATATGGGCCTCGATCACTTCCGACACTATAAAAAGTCTGTATACGTCAATTCCTAAAAGATTAAGGGCTGTAATAAAGGCAAAAGGATATATTACCAAGTACTGATAAGGTAAGAGAAATTTTCTTTAATTCATGTGAAAAAATAACAAACAAATCTTCAAAATGTGAAAAAGTTTTACTGACATGGCGGCCATTTTGCGTACTGTATTATGGCCAGGTACTTTTCATACAATATAAAGAGTGTTATTTCACTGGAGAGAAATGCATGAACGTATGTTAAATTTTATTCTTTTTCTTTCTTTTTTTTGAGGAGGGGGGGGGGGGTTCAACATGTGACTTCAGTACATATACATACTATGTATATACATAAATGTGACATGCGAAGGGTTCACCTAGTAAAAGACATCCATCAAGCAATATTAAGAAAAGTTGGCAAACCAATCGCAGAAAAATAAACAAGTCAGAAAAATCACCGGAGATAGATGTTAAACTGTGATACGTGTAGCATATCATACAGGTACATGTATGACTAAAGGGTATGTAATTAATCATCCTAGGATGATCACGTCAACACCGGTAGGGGACGTGTATTGCTTATGCAATACTCTCAGAATGCTTGTTATAAAATGACAGATGTCTATGGACCCAGTTTAACGATACTGAGTAGAACTCGTCCCATATGCATATACCCGCTTCGTAGCAAATAAAGAAATATATCGCACTGTATTAATTTTCATTTGATTGGTCTCAAATACCTACAATGTTGCTCTTTTATAATCCAATTTTACCACATTAACTGTTTTTGCAACGAAATCACTGCCACTTTTAACATCACGTTTGAAAGTTCGTTGTTTACGGTCGCCATGTTAAATGCGGTGCTACCGTTCTGGCGAGCGCAGCGCAGTAAAGAATTACACATACCTTGCATCATTGTCAACTTAGTGTGAATTTTTAAGAGAATATTGCTCTACAATTAGTATGCCAAAAGTACTAATTTTAATGATTATGATACATACAGCGCAACCTCCCCCCCCCCCCCCCCCCCCCCACACCCTGAGAGAGAGAGAGAGAGAGAGAGAGAGAGAGAGAGAGAGAGAGAGAGAGAGAGAGAGAGAGAGAGAGAGAGAGAGAGAGAGAGAGAGAGCGGTCCCTGTTTATAGGTGTGTAGTTTCCCACTTAGTTTTAAAATAAATGGTCTGACTTTATGCAATATCTACATAATTTTTTTAACTGTTTATTTTTTTCATTTTATTCCTTTTTATTTAGTTCAAAATGTCCTATTGTTTATTTCCTCACTACTCATAAACTTACTGTACATGTACATGCATGCACAATTACCTTAAAAATGGATCGATATGACAGTAAAGTATGGCTTTTGCTAGTGTATATTTATAGGTATCGCAGTCTATACTGAAATAGCTAGTACACTCATTACAGATGTTTGTTTTGCCTCGGACAAGAATGTCGCGACGTCATTGGATGAAAAGCGTCACGTGGCTGCCTTACAAATTTCTTTAAAAGGCAAGCGTCAAAATTTATAGCGCAACATGGCGGACGTAACGTTATTTGAACTGATTTTCTACACAAACGTTTCTTTACATATCAAACTTTAGGTCCTCGACAAAACAAAACACTTATTAGGTTTGTTACTGACTGTTTAAAGAAATTTGTGGGGTCGGTAAAGTCCATAGAAGGCTCGGCTCCGCCTCGCCTTCTATGGACTTTACCGACCCCACAAATTTCTTTAAACAGTCAGTAACAAACCTAATAAGTAATATTGATCCACCTCTAAATTTATCGCGTGAAATATAGGACGAGAGCTCTGTGACGTCATCCATGACATTATTGGTTTGAACATATTTTATTGTATATATAATATACAAAGGGTTCGAACACTTTTAGTTCTTTCAACTTACTAGGTTCTCACCCAATCACAAGTAATTTGCAATTGTCATAAAACATGGTACATGTATATTTACAAATATACAGTCGCACCTGCTGTTACGGCCACCTGTAATCAGCGGCCACTCGCCATTAGCGGCCAGTTTCAATCCCGTCCGGTTAGTTTTCCACTATTTTTTAACCCATTTAAGCAGCCACCTGTCTAACGCAGCCAGCGGCCAGTGTATTTAGGTCCCGTGCTTTCAACACGCCTGTTTTCAACGGCCATATTTGTTGAACCGCCATTTTGTGTTTTGTCATATGACTTCAGTCTAGCAGTCACGTGACCTCGTATCCAATAGAGAAGCCAAACATAAACAGCTGATAATGAGTTAAAGACCAATAATTGCGTTTGTAGTTTGAAATCTGCTAAGATTTAATGAGATAATTAAATTGTTGATTAAACACCCGCGTTATTCAATTTGTATGCACACACCGTTGCAGTTATGAGACCACATCTTCCAAAAAATAATGATTCAATGCTTAAATATTGAAAAAAATGGTAAAGAACAAAATAGTATACTTATGTAAATCTGCGAGAATTGATGCTAAAGTTCTGCACAGCTGTGAAAATTCTAACATAAGTTTTATAATCTAGGTTGTCATTACCCCATAGTAAAGTATGCGAATCTATAATACCTAAATTTTGTATTTGGAATAGTTCATTAAATAAGGTATTCCTTGCATTAGAAAATAGTTTGCAAACAAATAAAAAATGATATACATCTTCTTTCTTTCCACATATGCAATTTGGAGAATCAACAATATTTCTTATGTGTAAATCATAATTTAGTAAACAATTGTGTCTTAATTTTGTATGAATGATGTTAGCTACTCTTTTACCATGAAGAAAATATTTTGGAATTTTTGAATCACTGCTATTATAAGAGATGCTTCTTTGAAACTAGCAGATGGATGTTGATTTTTTAATATCCGAATTTAGTGAGTTCCATTTGCCTATAGCATCTGGAATAAATGATTTTTTATATGTATCATACTTAACTCTAGGAGGTATATAATTGTCTTCATAACGAGTATTGTAGCGAGAATTATCTTTCCTATAAATGTTAGCAATATCACTAAGATATTGTGGTACAAGATCGTAATGAATTTTGTACATAATCGTCAGTTTAGCTATTTCCCTTCTTTTAGATAGAGAGTCCCAACCCGTTTCGAAATACAATGATTCCCTTGAGGCCAAAGTTGGAAGTCCCGTGACAATTCTTGCAGCGTGTAGCTGTACTTTCTCTAACTTTTCAATTTCAACAGAAGCATATTCTAATATTGGCCTTACAAAAGTTATATATAATTTTGATAGTCTCTGCCTAAAGTAAATGTAAGTTTCTTAAGTAGTCTTAATTTTTTACAAGCGATGTTCACTATATCATTGATGTACACAGACCACTTCAAATCATCAGAGAGCGTTAGACCTAGATGTTTATGACAAGAAACAATATTTAACTGACAATCTTGAAAAAACAGTTCTGGGGTTACACTACGTTTTGATTTGCTAAAAAATACAACTTTGGTTTTATTAGGATTAAATTTAAGTAACCAATCATTGGACCATTTTTCTAATATTCTAAGGTCATGATTTAACACATTTTTGACATTTCTTAAGCTTTTATCCGCATACTGGATTGAATTATCATCTGCGTATAATCTACAAAAGGACAACATATTTTGTGCAACATCATTGACATAAATTAAAAACAAAAGGGACCCAAGTACATGTACAGATCCTTGTAGCACTCCAGCATTAACACTTAAGCTGGATGATAATAAATCTTTATACATCACTTTTTGAGATCTGTTACACAAATAGCTGCTAAACCATTGAAAAAGATTGCCACAAATACCGTAAGTTTGTAATTTAAAAAGAAGCCCTTCATGCCAAACTCTGTCAAAGGCTTTTGATATATCACAAAAAATAATGCAACATGATTTACCCTTATCAATATTCTTAACAATGCTATGATATGTCTCAATTAAGTGGTACACTGTTGAATGACCGGGTAAAAAACCGGCTTGGTATTCATAAAACAATTTGCTACTATGGAAATAATTATAAACATGTTTGAAAACAATTCTTTCCATTATTTTACTTACACAGCTTAGTAAAGAAACAGGTCTATAATTACATGCGAGTGATGGGTCCTCTTTTTTAAAAAGAGGTAGAACATGGGCCATTTTCCAGCTATTAGGAAATGATCGTTCTAAAAGAGACTTATTAAAAAGTAAACATAAAGGCTTGCATATTGTAAACATAGTTGATTTTAACATTTTGTGACTAATACTATCAGGTCCAATAGCTTTGTTGACTGGCAAAACAGATATAATGTCAGTCACTTCAAACTCTTCAATAAAAATGTTGTCTAAAGTTTCATCACATTGTAAGTACAATTCTGGTAAAACCTGACCGGTGGTCAGAATATTCGATATAGATGAAAAATATTTGTTAAGCACTTCTGTCTTATCAACATCAGAAAACGCTGTTTTAACATTATTTTTATCATATGTGTATTGTAAAGTTGGAATTTCACTGGTTGTTTTTGTTTGGAAAACGTCTTTAAGAAGTTTCCAGTATATGATTTTTAAGATTTCTTAAAATATTTTATGCATATTGATGATTTCTGTTAAGTTCGCGAGAGTTATCTTTCCTGCGGTATTGTCAAAGTTATACAGCATCTTCATATATGGACACAAAATCAACGTCGCCGGAGGTAACCAATGAATTTATTCCGCGGTAAAATCATTTTAATAGCGTGGGTTCTCACTTCTTTCAGGACGCCGATAGCTAAGCATTGAAAAATTTCAAAGCGATCTATAAAGCGGTAAGGTTTATATTTTTGTTTTATTTTACTGATGGAGCCCAATTAAGTACTTATATTGGGTCATTCTATTGTACGCCGCTTTCAACAATTCCTAGTAAGTAATGAGGATGTTAGGTACTGTGAGGATCTTGGTCTAAGAGCAAATCATAGGATATTTTATAGAGGAGTGGGAGGTCGCACTATTTCGGGCATTCTCCGCGAGGATGCGAGTTTCATTGAAAAAGTAAAACCTCGTAACATAATTCTAATTGTTGGGGGCAATGATGTTCGACGTGCGACGTCTTCCGAAGAATTGGCAGCAAATATTGAATCTCTTGTATCGGTACTGCACTATAGATTTGGAGTCGCTCAGATCCATGTGTGTAAATTGTTGCCACGATTTAAGCAATGTTTTGATTACAACAGTACTGTGGATGAAGTAAATATCCTTCTCAAATCTTCTCTGCACAGATTTGAATTCGCTTCATTTTGGGAGCATAATGACCTCTTCCCTTCGCCTAAGTTCAAGGCGTGTGACCATAAATTTCTTTTTGACGGCGTCCACCTCAATAAACAAGGCAACGTTCATCTCTATAGAAGTTTGCGCGGACTTATTTTGTCTAGAATGCGTTAAAGTTTCGGGCGATTATCTCTTGTAATTTCAAAGTAATCATATATATATATGTAGATCTACATACATATTTAGTATTATTTTATTTCTTTGTAATAAGCAAGGAATGGAATTCCGTATTTGATATCCATCACATAGTTTTATCATAATTTACTTGTGTTTTCCTGTAAATTTTCAAACTTTTATTGCCTCACTGAGGCAGATCTCATTGCACTGGAATAAGCATAATTTACAAGTGTTTTCATTATAATTTTCATATGTATTTTTTGCCTCTCCGAGGCGGATCTCATTGCACTGGAATCATCACAATTTATTGGTGTTTTCCAGAGATAGTTCATATTTGTATAGCCTCCCTGAGGCGGATCTCATTGCACTGGAATCAATACAATTTACATTGCGTTTTCCCGAGATTTTTCATTTTTATTTGTTGCTCCCTGAGGCGGATCTCATTGCACTGGAATCAACGCAATTTACTTGTGTTTAACACAAATTTATTTGTGTTTTCCTTACATATTTAATTTTTTGTTCTTAACTCACAGAGGTTTATTTTATTACAATACAATGTATTTACCACAATTTTATATGCATGCGGTGTTAGTGGATTTTAATTTTAAATCTACTTTTCATTTATGCTTTCCTTAGGTTTGTCATTTAATAGCGAGCGAAGCGAGCTCTAAGAACCAGTGTGCGCGAGAAAAAGAACGAGCTAAACCTACAGTTCATCAAACAAAATTTTTTGTCTACGCCCATAATGCTCTCTAATCCCAAACAAAAACTTTACGTAAGAAATCATATCAAAATCACTTAAAAATCATATCAAACTCACAAATTCATTATTTTGTTCTATGGTTTAGACAGGATCCATTAAATGAATGATACCAAAATCATAGGTGACAAATAAGGAAGTATGATCCTGATGTGGTTTGTTTTTTGGTTTTGAGTTTGCTATGATTTTCTTGTGATTCTGGTATGTGCTATTACCTTAGAAGGCAACAGAGCATGCGTTTGAAATGATTCGTTAATCTGTTAATTGCCAGATAAACTGACCACTTAAAATTAAGATTTCTGCATAACAGGAAGTTGAGTTGCAAATTTTGAATGTTCATCTTGGAGCCTAAATGTGATGTACATGTCAGGAAAATTTGTTAATGTTGGAAGTTTTTTGGGGGAATATATTCTTATTCACTTGAGGTAAATAATATCTAATTATAATGCATGAATGTACATGCATGTATCATTAGTTCAGACCGAGAGCTACAGACCTGCAGCTAGGTTTTGAAATGCATACGTAATATTTTAATTTGTACAATTCATGTAATAATTGCTAGAAGAGTTTGAAATAACAGTATAATTGTCATCTAAATTATGGAAGACTTTGATCATGTGTTCTAATTCAGATTATATTGGCTTAACAATACAGTTCATGTGACATATATGTATACTATTTTTCATATTTGGTAATTGACAATGTATTTCAAATATTAAAAGACTAGTATATAATTGTCTGTAGCAAATTATAAATGAAGTGGTCATTTTTTTCTTTAAGAAATTATTGTATAATTGTCCTTTAACAGGTCATATAAGGATCATGGTTTTGATACGAGTTGTTATTTACAACAGATCATACCAGGACCATGGTTTTGATATGAGTTGTTATAAGTCTGTCCCAAGTTATTGCTTCCGTCAATTTTTGATGATTTTTAATAAAAATACACATACCTGTGAAAGAAATACAATTGAAATCGATGAAAGGGAATATATCCAAGATATCTTCATTGAACAATTATCCCTTTTCACTCATAAAATTTCACAGGAACGAAAACAAGTTTCTTACGGAGATTTGTAATGGGAAATGTTTACATCTTTTCTCCATTCGGATTTACACACCGGCCATTGATATGATCCCGTAGGCTATTTTTTCTGTTTGGGATGTTTTCACCCGTGGTGCTATGCCAAAAATGGCCGACTTTTAACTCGTAATTTACGGGGACTTGAAGTTTGAAGACACGTTTTGAGTACCGCATATGCTTTGGCGATACTCAAAAGATTTGTTCGAGAAACGTAAACATCATGAATGACGTCACAGTGCACTCGCACTATATTTCCCGCGATAAATTTAGAGGTGGATCAAACATCTGTAATGCGTGTACTATAAAAGAATAGCTATTTCAGTATAGACTGCGATACCTGCCTCATTGACGTATGATTTGTTTTTATTTTTTATGCAAGGTATGTGTAATTCTTGCTGCGCTCGCTAGAACGGTAGCATCGTAAAACATATTATTCAATAAACTACACAATAATTTAAAAAAAAAAAATTAAGTATTCCGGAATTTTCATGTTTTATCATATATTTTCCGATTCTATTCAGACCGGATGTTGACAATGGTTTACTAACCAATATCAGTGGAAAATTTTAGTTATCGTCATCAAGAATAAGTATGCCACCAAAAAGAACAAGCCAAGCTCGCGCAAAACCATCAACTGTCTCAAAACAAAAGAAACACAGGACATCAATGAACTTGGAAGTGGTGTCGCCAGCTGTATCCCCCGATGTACTGGAAACCATTACAGGATTTACAGTCAAGTCGTACACAGACCAACTCGTATACAGGTCAACTCGTATACAAAATTTTCCCCATAAAAAAACCAAAAGTCAACTCGTATACAAAAATTTCCGCATAAAAAACTAAAAGTCAACTCGTATACAAAATTTATTAGTGGATTTATTACATTCATATACTGAATGAAATATTGATATGAAAAATTCAAATTCAAATTCAGCTCCAATATTAATTAGTTTAATTAACCAGTATGTCTTTTTTAAGTAGGCAATAGATTGCTACCCGTATAGCCTATCTGTCTATTTAATTTTTTATTGAATATTACAAAAGTCACATATATATGTAATTACTTAAAGAAATTTCATATGTTACTTTTATATTCACTTTTCATTTTTCACTCATTATATAAATAAACAAATTTTTAACTTATAACAGTTCATTGACAGGAAACACACATGTGTCGTACCATGTTGAAAGAAGTTTGGGAAATGACATATAAATACAATCATATACAATGAATATAAATACATTTATGTTCATTCATATCTTAGATATGTACATGATTATATTGTCTTAATATGTCCACTCACTTACTGCACATTGCACATTTGTATATAATTTTATATGTATTATAATTTGCATTCCGATGAGTTGTAAAGCTCAAGGATAATAAATTGAATTGAATTGAATTGAATTGAAAAAGTGGAAAGTTGGATATATTTTTTTCAAACAAAATAATGAGGGGTATCTTAATTAGCCTTTGAGAAGTCATCCGTTTGGAGAAGCAAGAAACACCGCGCTTGTTGTTTTAACAATTATTGTTTTGATGTGTAGAATTAATTACCAGTGGCGGATCCAGCACCGGCGCGCCGGGCGCGCGCCCCCCCCCGTTTGATTTTTTTTTTTTTTTTTTGTGGATGATTTTTTTCTGATCATATAAAGTCATGCTTTACTTTAATATTAAATTCAATTTGTAAAATTAAAAATACAAAGATTTATAATTTGTAGGCATATTCATGTAGAAGTGTTATTTCATTCGATATAGTTTAGTAATTAAAGAAAAAATAGAAACGGCTCAACTTGTGTACGAGTGGACTTCTTGTGTAAGACTCGGTTTATGTACGACTGACTTTCGGCTGCAGCGTCTGCAAATTGAACATGGATAACATGGAAAATTTTGAATTACTTCGGCGGTCTGTCCTAGATCGTGACAAAAGTCAGTGTCAAGTCATTCATGCACAACTTATCAACGGTATTCGAGATATCATTAGAGATTGTCCCAAAATAGAAATGCTTCAGAGATTGAAAGAAGACACGCTGGCAAATGCACTTATTCCTGATGATAATTTGTGTTACGAAGCTAAAAAGGTTCCCGGTGACGGGAATTGTTTGTACAACTGCGTTTCCATCTTCATAACAGGTAATTTGTTTTAAAATTAATATTTATTAAAATCTGAAAACTTGCTATAGAAAATGAAATAATTAGAAGTGTTTGGAAATGAAATTAAACAAGTAAAAGCAAATTTTAGGCTAGATCTCCTGATCATTTTTTAGAAGCAAAACTTTTAATACCAGTACTATCAATTTATAATATCATATATATTTTTATAAGTTCAAAATGTGTGGCTTAAAAATTACCAGTGTTAAAAAATGCTTGAATTTTGATTGAGTTTCGACAGGACACAGTGCACTGTAAATATTGCTTTAACTACACATATAAAACATAAATAAATAATGCAGTCATAAATATTTAGAAAAAAATCATTTAATTTTGTTTAGGCGATACGAGTCTTTCCTGGAAGATAAGGATTATTGTTGGTAGAGAATCTAAATTAAAAAACTGTCTATCATTTGCAAAGTTGGATATGACTCGCATTACTAGCCTTTCTTTCCGGATAGGCATGGCGTTGCACTGTGTTGACATTGGCATGAGTGACAGCAAAATTAGACTGTTAGGTCGATGGAAATCAGATGCATTCAAAAGTTATATTAGACCAGTTAATCTAGTTTTGAGAGAGCAAAGACTGACTGTGAACTTATGGATATACACGGTTATTCAGGAACATTTATATGTATATTTCTTGATAACTTATAATGCGTTAAAATAATTTGAAATATAATTTGTTATTTTCATGTCAAAGCTTTGAATGGGCTGGACATATGTATGTTCCTACCTATGATTACTATATATTACAAGTATTAGGTTACATTGTACATCTTTTTAGGTGGGGCATATGTATATCCTTACCCATGCATGAATAGTATTTGTATGTGTTTGCATGTGTTTGCATGTATATGGGACTAAGGTTTGTAAGGCATATGAATATCCTGGCAAATATTAGTCCATTTTAAAAGTATAGGAATGCACTTTGCCACTTAAAATTTTCTCCCTCCCTCCTTGGGGTCTGAACTTGATTTAATTAGAATTAATCAAGTACATGGCGCTTTCAGACCACAAGGATTATGTTTTTCATAAATTATCTAATCAATCACATCATTGATTACATCAGTAATGGGAGTTATGGATTATTTAAAATTTAGTTGTAAAATATTATGGGTAAAGAATTAAATATTCATAATTTTATGATTAATTTGATGAACTTATTAATTATTGTTATATAATCATCTATTGTCATTTTCCTAATTATTTCAAACCAAATTTGGTTAACAATAAAGTCACAAAAGTGGCAGAGTGCAACATACCTATGTGTTATGTGATGTTTTACTGTACAAAGATGAAGGGCTCAGGTGGTTCAATTTCGAGCGGATGGAGGTTAATTATTTCATGAGTGAGAAATAATGCTATATGCAGTAATGGTCTATTTTGAAAATTATCAATGATGGATAAATGATTTTTAAGATTTCTTAAAATATTTTATGCATATTGATGATTTCTGTTAAGCTCGCGAGAGTTATCTTTCCTGCGGTATAGTCAAAGTTATACAGCATCTTCATATATGGACACAAAATCAACGTCGCCGGAGGTAACCAATGAATTTATTCCGCGGTAAAATCTTGGGAGCGTCATTTTAATAGCGTGGGTTCTCACTTCTTTCAGGACGCCGATAGCTAAGCATTGAAAAATTTCAAAGCGATCTATAAACCACCTCCACCCCTCCACCTTCCTTTTTTATGAACATGTTTATAAAAACGAAAAATTCTTGTGTATTTTCTTTTTTCTTTATTAAGCATGGCGCTTTCAGACCACAATGATTGTGTTTTTCATAAATTATCTAATCAATCACATCATTGATTACATCAGTAATGGGAGTTATGGATTATTTAAAATTTAGTTGTAAAATATTATGGGTAAAGAATTAAATATTCATAATTTTATGATTAATTTGATGAACTTATTAATTGTTGTTATATAATCATCTATTGTCATTTTCCTGATTATTTCAAACCAAATTTGGTTAACAATAAAGTCACAAAAGTGGCAGAGTGCAACATACCTATGTGTTATGTGATGTTTTACTGTACAAAGATGAAGGGCTCAGGTGGTTCAATTTCGAGCGGATAGAGGTTAATTATTTCATGAGTGAGAAATAATGCTATATGCAGTAATGGTCTATTTTGAAAATTATCAATGATGGATAAAATTTGTTATTGCTTTTACTGGAGTCATCAATAAAAGTTTCAATGTTGTCGTAGTAGTTAGAAAATGCTTGCTTTTTCATGTTGTTAACTTGATTTCGAACTTTTTTATACTTTGACCAGTCACAGATTTTGTTAGTTTTCATTTCAATGTTACGTAGACGATCCCGAATCCTAATTGTTTTACGTAGAGTAGAATCGAACCATGGCTTATCCTTAGGTCGAACAGTAATAGTTTTCTCTGGAAGGCACTCACGTACGCATTTGAGGAAATGAATGGTAAAATTTTCAGCAGCGACAGAGACGTTACTGGCTTCAGATATAAGAGTTGACCAGCTACTATCCTTAATCAAAAGATTTAACCTATCAAAGTCAGCACTTTTGTAATCCCAAATTTTACGTTTGTACGCCCGCTTTAAATTATACTTCAGGACAAGCGAGATATGTGTAGCTTTATGGTCGCTAAGAGTAGAGTCAATTTCAATAGTGCCTGCTTCGCCTACTTGAGTATCTATTGTTGTGAGAATAGGGTCTATAAGTGTGCGTGTCGTGCTGGAAATTCGTGTAGGTTCGTGGATTTTGTTAATTAAACAATAGTTGGACATAACATCGACAATTGGATGTGACTGTGGAATATTTAGAAAATCAACATTTAAATCTCCAACTATGACTATTTTGTCGGATACTTCCCCAACTTTATCTAAAGACCATAAAAAAATTTGTCCAAAATCTATTGTCAGCGTGAGGAGGACGATATATGCAACAGAGGAAAAAGTTACAGGTATGGATTACGATTTCTATCCACAAACATTCTATCCCGACTGGTTCGTATTCAGAGCGTCTATGTACTTGAATGATGTTTGAAACATATATCATAACCCCATCCCCGTAACAGTTTCTGTCTTTTCTATAAATAGTATCAAAACTGTCAAGTGAAAGACTATCGTTCGACACAGTGTCGTGAGATGAGTTTCGGTTAAGCATAAAATGTCGAAATCATGAACCAAAGTATTAAGATGGGCAATTTTGTGTCTGATGCTTCTAATATTAAGGTGAATTATGTCAAGGACATTGTCAGTCATTGGTCCAGGGTTGACCTCAATGTCGCCGGATATCATCAAAATAAATATGAAAAATTGTAGGTAAAAATTGATTAAAACTGCGTTATCCCTAATACGTATTGCAGAATTTGTGATGGTGATGACACAAGATTTGAATATTGAATACATTTTCGAAAACTTAGAAAGAAAAGTGGCGGTCTTTGACAAACATCTGCATGAAAAATAGAAAGAGCCGATTGCAGCACGGTATTGCTCAATGGAGTTAGCCATTGTCAAAATGTTTGGATTTGAAAAATACCGGGTAACATAAGCGGCTGCAATCGGCAGAAAATAATAATGCCTTATAGAAAAATAGTGCCAAATAGAAAAATAGTGCCGGATAGAAAAATTACGCTAAGAAATTAAACATTGAAATTACAGAACATGTACTATGACAATTGGTAACATATTGTTCAAGTAAAGTCTCAGAAAAAAATACAACAAAACAAAAATAAATCGTACACATGTGAAGGTAAACATGGAATACAAAAAAACAAGGAAGTGGAAACGAAACAACTACGTTGGGAACACTCTCCATTTGGAGAAGTACAAAACCGTAATTAGTAAATGAAAAATAACAAAATATATGTACAAAATGTACATGTATGCAGACAGAGAAGTTGCATGAAATATTAAAAGAGTTAATTTGTGTGAATATGAAGAGAGAAGTTATGATGGATAATAGTTAGATTTATATAAATTTGCTTATGTTTTATTTTACTGAATTATAGTGACATATAAATAATGGTACATTGTATGTTTAAACAGGTGTGCTATCTTTAGTTTATTAAGAGGTAGTTTTATAAGAAAATAACACCGAGTTCACTTTCACAAAAGGAGTGGAGAAGATAGAAGTCAGTGTAGTCCATCAGATATCGTCCCGAATGTCGTGCCCGAATTGAACCAGCTCTGATTCCTCGCGAATGTGATATACTTTGCCATTGATGTCTTTGACCGATATTTTTACCGTTCGATGACCACACCTTACTTA
Organism: Magallana gigas; assembly: GCF_963853765.1. Lineage (NCBI taxonomy): Eukaryota > Metazoa > Mollusca > Bivalvia > Ostreida > Ostreidae > Magallana > Magallana gigas. The sequence goes on along the minus strand of NC_088858.1, from coordinate 14,528,972 downwards.
GTCGACCGCGACGACACAGTTGTCTGTATAAATGCATCAGTCTGTCTCGGAATTTTGTTAGGTCTTCGTTGATCCTGACGTTCTTCGTGTCGTTGTGGAAACGCAGTTTTTTCAGATCCTTTAGGATTCCAAATTTCGTGTCAACAGATTTCAGTCTCGCAATAATCTGTCGGGGCCCGTTTCGCGGTTTTCCAACTCAGTGGGAATTTATGATGTCGTCTGCAGGTCTGGAGAGAGTTCGATCCCGGCCTTGGTTGTGACATCGATAATTTTGGCTTTCGTGTCTTCAGCTGAGGATTCAGGAATGCCCGAGATTCGGATCAGAGGTCTTCTTCCGTATTGTTCTAGTTCATCCAACTGCATTTTGAGTTGCTTGTTTTCATCACGTAGTTTATCAACCTGGATTCTCTATATTAGAGAGCATTATGGGACGAAGACAAAAATTTTGTTTGATGAACTGTAGGTTTAGCTCGTTCTTTTTCCCACGCACACTGGTTCGTAGGGCTCGCCAGCGCTCGCTATAACTATTAAAATAATATGTAAACGGTGTGCCCGTTTGACCGAGCGCAGATTTAACACAGTGCAGTTTGATTTTTGTAGAATTTATTTGAAACGCACACCGTAGGATCCGCCTGGTTGCCTACTCAAATCATAAGCCAAAGTTAAACTAAACGTTGCGTGCTCAGTCTACATTATGACGTCATATTTCAGACGTAAAACGTTCAAGTTTTGTCTTCGGAAATAGCCGAAGAGAGTTACGTGATTCCGAATTTTTTTAATTTCCTCTTTCATTGTTTATCAATTTAATTCATATGAATATGCCGCTGTAATAAAATTGAATACTTTATTTAGTATATAAAAGATCTGTTCCTTGATGTTAATGTTTTTATTTTCCATCTGATAATTTGATAAGACATACATAGAACAAGTCGTGTTTCTTGATTGAAGCACTATTGATCTTATCTGGTTTCCTTTTTAATTTCTTTTAATTCGAATTACCTTCTATTGAAACACTGGAACTTATTTGATCGAGTTTAGGGGCAACAAACATCGATAAGTACTGATCCATCAATGATCGAACTAACTTTTTAAAAACAAAATGGCTGCCAAGATGGCGGCGCCCAGGGCTGGACGAATTTTTTTTTGGCCTTAGTACCCATGATTCAACTTTCATTTTTCACTGATTTTCTTATATATACGTGTTACCATTAATCCTCGCTGCGCTCGGTAATATGTAAACGGTGTGACCGTTGGACCAAGCGCAGAATTAACACAATTTAATGCAGTTTGATTTTTGTAGAATAAAATTTATTTGAAACGCACACAGTAGGATACGCTTGGTTGCCAACTCAAATGATTATAGCTAAAGTTAAACTAAACGTCGCGTGCTCAGTCTACATTATGACGTCATGTATCAGACGTAAAACGTACGTTTTGTCTTCGGAAATAGCCGAAGAGAGTTACGTTATTCCGAACTTTTTTTATTTCTTCTTTCATTGTTTATCCATTTTATTCATATGAATGCCGCAGTAATAAAATTGAATACTTTATTCAGTATCTAATAGATCAGTTCGTTTTTATTTTCCAACTGATAATTTGATAAGACATACATAGAACTAGTCGTGTTTCTAGATTGAAGCACTGTTGAAACTTATCTGGTGTCCTCTTTAATTTCTTTTCAATCAAATTACCTTCTATTGAAACACTGGAACATTTTAATCGAGTTTAGGGGCAATAAACATCGATAAGTACCAGTCAATCAATGATCGAACTAACTTTTAAAAAACAAAATGGCTGCCAATATGGCGGCGCCCAGGGCTGGAAGAAAATTTTTTTTGGCCTTAGTACCCCTGATTCAACTTTCATTTTTCACTGATTTTCTTATATATACGTGTTACCATTAATCCTCGCTTCGCGAGGCGGGCTTCGCCCGCCTCTCGCTGCGCTCGGTATAAATGCCCCGGTAATAGCGAGCGCAGCGAGGCGGCGCGAAGCGCCGCTCGCGTAGCGAGCTCCATAGACAACGTGTACGAACGGAGGAAATTCGAGTTGAAATCTGCACATTGTTCAAAGAAAATTTTATGAGGCCACGTGAAAACGTTCTACTATCCCAGTGATCCTTTGCGGTGCATAGCAACATGGTGGAACAGGAAGCGTTTCTGAGGAAAATTCTTACCTGTAAATCGCATACATCATTTGCATTTAACAATAAATAATCCTTTTAAAAACATTAAAGTAAACAACACATATGCTTACGTAAAAAACTGTACCTATGACGTCATTTCCTTCCCCGAATTTGTCCGACAATTTACGAAAACTGTCGAGCGCAAAAAGCTAAGTATGACGTCACAGTGATCTCGCGTTTTATATTAGAGGTGGATCAAGCATCTGTACTGAATGTAACGTGTAGGAAGTACTCAGTAGGGAGTCACCAATACTGATACTTCGCTCGCTATTAACAGTGACTCTTTGGCTGATTAGTTTTGTTTTGATGATTTTTTTTTTGCTCAGTAAAACCACACACATGCAAAATTTATTGTCATATTGATCCAATCATTGTATATACGTTAGGTAGGTGACAAAAATTATTAAAAAAGAAAAGTCTAATCGTTATTAGATCTACGTGTAGCCACGTCATTTTAAAATGAATAAATAAAAGAAAAAAATTAAACTGTTAAAATATCTACATGTATTTGTTATAGTTGCATATGTGCATGGTCAATCGCGGCAAACCTTTCAATAATATTGGATATCACACACTAAAAAGAGGGGGAGGGCACATATGTCTACAACGCTTATATAGCGTACAAAAATTAAAAAGATTAAAAACAAAATTGATGTCACAGAGGAAAATAATTAAAACACCGGTAACAACAAGGAACAAAATGAGAAATAACACAGACACACAATTTATTGATTTTAATGATCATTATTAAAAGGTAAAGAAAAGATAAAAAAAAATTGAAAAACCGGCTTTGTGTTTACGGTTCCTTGCGGTGGTAAAAGTTTTCGAGACAAAGCCAAAGTTTTTTGGTTTAGTTAAGTCCACGGGTTACATTTAACAATGATGACAGATGTATGGCTCCTTCTGCGCTCGCCCCAACGGTCACACCGTAAAACATATTAAAATTAATTACTTTATTCAGTATCTAAAAGATCAGTTTCTAGATGTTATTGTTTTTATTTTCCATCTGATAATTTGATAAGACATACATAGACCAAGTCGTGTTTCTTGGTTGAAGCACAACTCAATCTTATCAGGTGTCGTCTTTTATTTCTTTTCATTCAAATTCAGGCACGTAGCATCAGGGGGGGCCAGGGGGGGCCTGCCCCCCCCCCCCCCCCCCCCCCCCACTTTTTCTCGCAGCAACAAATTTTTTGAAATTTACATATAAAAAATGGAATTATCATTGAGTTGGCCCCCCCACTTTTTTGGGAGTATGTAAAAAATTGATTTGAAAATAAGGAAATGAGTAGTGAAATTGAAGTTATATAGTAAGCCAGCCCCCCCCCCCCCCCCCCCACCCACGGATTAGGATTTTGAAGATTTTGGGAAACATAGCATTTTCCTTTTTTTTTTTTTTTTTTTTTTTTTTTTTTTTTTGCTTGTCAAGATTTTTTGGATGAGTCTGCCCCCCCCCCCCCCCCACTTTCAAAAACGATGCTACGTGCCTGAAATTACCTTCTTTTGAAACACTTCAACATTTTAATTGAGTTTAGGGGCAATAAACATCGATAAGTACCAGTCAATCAATGTTTGAACTAACTTTTTGAAAACAAAATGGCTGCCAATATGGCGGCGCCCAGGGCTGGAAGAAATTTTTTTTGGCCTTAGTACCCCTGATTCAACTTTTTTTTTTTTTTTATCATTTTTCACTGATTTTCTCATATATACGTGTAACCATTAATCCTCGCTTCGCGAGGCGGGCTTCGCCCGCCTCTCGCTGCGCTCGGTATAAACTTCTATATTTATCAGTATAAACATTAAAAATGGAAAAATAAAATTTGAAAATTTTAAGTCAAATCGTGTCCAAGTCCCTTTAAAAGCCAACTGCACAAGAAAAAATTGTCATTATTTACATCTGTGCTTGAAATGTGGTCAGGGTCACCCATCTGTAAACTGCTGGCAAGGCCAATTGAAACAATTTTCCAAGGTCCCTTCTATGCTACAGACCCATTCGTCAACTCCCTCACATTCATTTCGCCCAAGACTCTACAGGCCAAATAGACAATAAAGTATACATGGTCTTTGGGAATTAGGCCTTTCCCCAATCAATTAAGACAAATTACAATACTGGCTTTCATTGTACCCCAACCCTTTGATTGCGCATGAATTATTACTTGGATTTAGACATGGGTTTTCATTACAGTATACTGGTCCTCGCATTGCATTATCCTGTAAAAAATTGGTATCGGCCACTGAGCATCAGAATCATCTCTTAACAAAATTACTGAAAGAAATACAACTAGGTCGGATCTTGGGGCCTTTAAAAAAATTTCCCATTTCAAATCTTCATTGTAGTCCTGTTGGGGTTGTACCAAAAAAGCAAGGGGGTGGAGAATGATTATGAATTTATCATCACCAGCTCATTGACAATTAGGCATTAGTTAATGTTTTCAACAATAAGACATCAAAGAATGAAAAAGTGATGTCACTAGTAAGATATCTCGTTTTGATTTGCTTGCAGTTTAATAGGGGTGTGCAATATTATCGATATATCGGTATATTGCAATATTAAACCAAACGATAATATATCGCAATATATTTTTCCAATACCGGTATTTACGATATTCTAACCGGAAGTGTCTAATATACGCTCAATATGGTGTTGAAGCTGAATTCCGAACCAGTAATTATTTACTTTTCTTGTTTGGATTAATTACAGTGCATAAAAAATCGAGACTGAAAAAAAAACGACCAATATATAACGTGGTATTCACTGCATTCTTAAGTTACAGTCACATACAAGTTACTATATAACACTTTTCCGGAATACATGTCGAAACATTTTGCGGTGTAGAATAGTTGTTTAAAATGGCGGACGAGCACAACGCAGACCAAAGTACTGATATTCCTGAATCGGAATATACTTTTATAAAGAATAACAAATTATAACACATACTAATGTGTGTCATGTTTTTTTCTCGCATCTAGTCAAAAAACTGGTCATGTACTTATGTGTTCTTTTACAGTGCACTAATACAATAGATACGTACATGTATTTTGTTTCCACTTATTTAATGTTATGTAATGAGATTGAAGAGTTGTTATTTAACTTTGATTTTAATGATGAAAACATATAAATTAAACTAGTCTTTAAAAACCTTTACGAGAAAAAAAGAAGGAAAATAATATATTGCAATATTTATCGCAATATGCAACCAAATATCGCAATATGATTTTTCTGGCAATACCCACCGCTACAGTTTAATATTCAGGTTAGAGCTGAACATGTACCTGGTTCAAAAAATCAAATTGCTGACTCCGTTTCTCGTTTTCAGTGGAAGAAGTTTCCAGACCTTGCGCCTTGAGCAGACCCTTATCCTTGTCAAGTTCCCACAAAATTTTACCAACTTTTGTTGACCATGTCGAAAAGTTAGTTCAATCAAGATTATCAACTAATACCACAAATGCATATGAAAAAGCAGTTCAAGCTTTTCAGTTGTTTTGGGCACAATTTAGTTTGCAGCATAATTGGCCACCTACAGTTGATCAGTTAATAAATTTTTTGGCATATCTTTTTGCAAGAAATTTAAGTTATTCTACTGCCAAGTCATAATTGGCAGGCCTGAGTTTTTTCTTGCAGTTGCATGGGTATCATAATACAGTTAAGGCCTTTATTGTTCAAAAAATGATGACTGGTTTTACACGGCAAAATCCTACACAAGATATCAGAAGTCCCATTACATACTCAATGTTGAGTAAAATATTGAGCGCTTTAATACCTAATTTGACAAAATCGTTGTATGAAAGTCACTTGTTCGGTGCTGCTTTTTCCCTAGCATTTTTAGCTCACCGAGACGAAGTCGGGGGGAGCTTATGCTATACCCTCGGCGTCGGCGTCGGCGTCGGCGTCCGGACCTGGTTAAAGTTTTTGTTGCAGGTCCTGTATCTAACTTATTACTTGTCCTATCTTCACCAAACTTGCATGAATGATGCATCTGGACCTACTAATGGACTTGAGAGACTTGGATGCTGAATCTGGGCCATGAATTTCAGATGCTGGAGGAGGTTAAGGTGTTTGGAGCAGGTTAAAGTTTTTGTTGCAGGTGCCCTTTGATAGCCATTTCTAAGTTACTACTGGTCCAAACTTCACCAAACTTGCATAGATGGTGTGTCTTATGATACTGATGCACCTGACAGGCTTGAATGCTGAATCTGAGCCATAGGTTTCGGATGCTGGATGAGGTTAAGGTTTTTAGAGCTGGTTAAAGTTTTTGGAGCAGGTGCCCTCTGATGATTATATCTTATTTACTACTGGTCCTTACTTCACCAAACTTGCATGGATGGTGTGTCTTATGATACTTTTGCACCTGACAGGCTTGAATGCTGAATCTGAGCCGAAGGTTTCGGATGCTAGATGAAGTTAGGTTTTTCGAGCAGGTTAAAGTTTTTGTTGCAGGTGCCCTTTGATAGCCATTTCTAAGTTACTACTGGTCCCAACTTCACCAAACTTGCATAGATGGTGCGTCTTATGATACTGATGCACCTGACAGGCTTGAATGCTGAATCTGAGCCATAGGTTTCGGATGCTGGATGAGGTTAAGGTTTTAAGAGCTGGTTAAAGTTTTTAGAGCAGGTGCCCTCTGATGATCATATCTTAGTTATTACTGGTCCTAACTTTACCAAACTTACATGGATGGTGTGTCTTATGATACTGATGCACCTGACAGGCTTGAATGCTGAATCTGAGCCATAGGTTTCGGATGCTGGATGAGGTTTAGTTTTTTTGGAACAGGTCACATGTTTAATATATGTAGGTAATAGCACTATTTCAAACTTGCATATATGATCTAACTATAATATAAATGAATGGCAGAGGTAGCTTCAGATGCAGAGCCTGATCTCCATTATCAAGGATGCTAAAAAATATATCTTAGTTATTTCTGGTCCTAACTTCACCAAACTTGCAAGGATGGTGCGTCTTACGATACTGATGCACCTGACAGGCATGAATGCTGAATCTGAGCCATAGGTTTCGGATGCTGGATGAGGTTAAGGTTTTAAGAGCTGGTTAAAGTTTTTAGAGCAGGTGCCCTCTGATGATTATATCTTAGTTATTACTGGTCCTTACATCACCAAACTTGCAGGGATGATGCATCTCATGATACTGATGCATCTGACAGGCTTGAATGCTGAATCTGAGCCATAGGTTTCGGATGCTGGATGAGGTTTAGTTTTTTGGAACAGGTTACATGTTTTATAGATAATAGCTTGCATAATTGATTTAACTATAATATAAATGAATTGCAGAGGTAGCTTCAGATGCAGAGCCTGATCTCCATTATCAAGGATGCTAAAAATTCTCCTACCTCACTCAAACCTGCTTGATAGATGTGTTTGTTGTTAAATGATTTAACATGATTCCTATGATATAGTATTCTATGATATGATACACTATTGTTTTATATGATACAATGTAATATCATACATTATATTGTAAAAAGTTATATGATATGATATGATATTGTATCAATTTTTTTGTACATTATTATATGATATTGTATTATGATATTGTTATGTATAGTATTGTATATTATTATACAATATTGTAGAATATGATATTGTATAATATATTATTTTATCGAATGATATTGTTTCATATTATATTGCAATATATGATATTGTATCATATGATACGATATTGTATATTATAATTATAGCATATCGTATGATACAATATTGTATAATATGATATTGGTTTATATAATATATTGTTATATAATACATGAAATTGTATTATATGATATTATAAGATATCATATAATATGATATTGTATAATATGATATTGTATCATATGATATGATATTGTATAAAATGATATTGTATTATATAATATCGTACTGTATCAGATGATATTGTATCATATGATATGAAACAATGTTTTATCAAATTATATTGTATCATATGATACAATATTGTGTATCAAATATGGTACAATATCATACAATACAAAATTATACTATATTATACAATAAAATATCATATGTTACAATATTGTGATGTATTATGTGATATGATATAGTATCAAATAATGCTATATTGTATTTATATTAGATATTATGATATTGTATTATGTGATTAAATACAATAATGTATAACACGATACAATGTCATATTATATGTTACAAAATCATATTGCATCAATATTTATTACAGTATTATATTGTATTAAATGATATATATTGTAAGTATCATTGGATGCAATATCATATTTTATATTATTGTATTGATAAACATTGTATCTTATAATAATGTATGAAATGAACATAGGATTATCATACAATTTTTTTACATATGATATACGATATTGTGTCAAAACAGTATCCATGAATATCCAAGATCATTAACTATGATTTTCATATCATATGATAAAGGTGGTTTTAAAGGTGATGCCTCATAATGTTGATGCCTCGTCTCGGTGAGCTTTGTAATCTGTGATTACCTATGTTTTTGGTATGTTCAGAGTTGGGGAGATAACACTGACTCGGCACAGTTCTGTTGAGAAAATACTGCAGTTATCAGATACATACATTGATTCAGATACAATTCACTTGTTTTTAAGATATTCCAAGACTGATCAGTTTGGTAGTGGTACAACTATTACCATCACGAAATCCCAAGAATCAAATGTATGCTTTCAGTTTCTTAACTCTTACTTGCAGTGTAGGCCAAGCCAATTAGGTCCACTTTTTTGTCATATTAATGCCAAACCCTTAACATCATTTCAATTTTCTAGCATTTTACAAAAGTGCCTGAACTTTTTACAAGTTGATACAAAAACATTCAAATCCCATTCTTTTAGAATAGGTGCTGCAACTCATTTGTATATGGCAGGTATATCTGAAAGTCAAATACAGAATAGGGGAAGATGGCAATCTAATGCATACAAACGTTATCTTAGTCCAGAATTAGTTTAATAAATAGGACAACAAATTGTGACAGATGGTTACAACATTTACAATGTACAGTGTTCCTTATTAAGTTTCAGAATACATTTGGATTGTTGGCGTCTTCCATAGTAAAGAGGGCCAGAGAACATATCTCCCAAGATCCTGAATTCAATACAAACTTAAGTACAGACATGAGTATCATTTGGAAATGTGTTTCAGGCCTGATGGTGTAACCTCTTGTCGTCTATCCAAGAATTGCAAGTTAAGTACCCAGTGCCGAAACTTTTAGTCATTCATTGTGGGGGGGAATGACATAGCAGATATATATTTCATTGTCAGGTCTACAAAAGTTCATTAAACGTACCTTAAGGGAAATTTTTGAAATCTTCCCCACTACACGCAAATTTTACCTAGGTCTTGTTGGAGGCATGCTATCTCAAACATCTCTGCAGAAATTTCGAGAAAACGCATTAACAGCTCAATTGCTACATTTGTGCTTAATCATGGTGGGGCATCGATTAAATATCTAGAAATTTCAGCCTTTCACCCCACCTTAATTTTGCCGGATGGGGTGCATCTTACAAATTTAGGCAATTTTCATTATTTAACAACATTACAGAATGCTTTAAAACAGTTTATTCAAAATGGTTCAAACAAATTCCCTAGTTTATAACTCTATGAATATATCATTTTCACAAGTTGGTTAAGCTTCTGTAATTGGTAATTTTTCTTTACTTGAGGCATAGTATCATGCATAAATTTGGTTTGTGGATTGGCATGGTCATTGAATTTGTTGCAAATTGGGTATTTTTATTGTACAAGGGTGTACACACCAAGTCGTCAGACCTCTGATTTGGAGGTCGTTGTTAGAGTTTATCTGAATCTGGCACTTGCTATTATTTGATAATATATACCCAGTAGTTGTCTAGTTGGCATTTTTTTAAAAGAGTGGGCAGGTTGTCGAGTGGAGTAGAGCGAATAAATTTAGTAGAGTTGGTAAAAAATTGGTTAGTCACATAGTTATTGAGTTGGTATTTCTCATTATGCTGGGATATTCTGAGTTGGCAAGTACTAGTATCCAATTTAAAGACAATTTTCAATTTTGATTTTGCCGATTTGGCAAGTCTCCGATTTGGAGGCAACGTTAGTATTTCACATTTTGGCAGGTCTCCGATTTGGGGGCAATATTTTTTTATTTTTTTTTTGTTGTTGCCGATTTGCCAGGTCTCCGATTTGGAGGCAATTTTTAATTTTGCCGAATTGGCATGTCTCCGATTTGGAGGCAAATTTGAAAATTTCTTCAGGAATGGCATATCACATGTTAAGAAAGTGTAATTTTCCTCATTCCTGTCAAAATGCGGCCGCTCAGTTGGCGGTAGGATTTCTAGAAAATCCATTTGGCACAATTTTTACAGTAAAACATTTGCGGTCGGATACTGTTATTTCTAGGTCCGACTGCACTTATATAAACCTTTTGTGCTATTTTACCATTAACACTTGTTTACTTAATCAAAACATTGTTAAGTGCTTTATTTTGGTTAATTTTTGGATAAAGTGGAGCACATAGATGCTAACCTGTTTCCTTTTAAAATGCTCATGTTCAATTTTTAAGACCGAGATTAATTCTAATTAATCCCATAATGTGGCATCTCTGTGTTTTGCTTTTAAGCAATAGTCTTTTTGTAATAATCAAGTTTATCCCTTAAAGATAAACAATGTTATGTAGAAAGACTTTGATTTTTTTAATGATTAAAATCCGGAATATTTGTGTCCCTTCAAACTGTTTTTGACCTTTATTTATCAAAACCTTTATACGCTTGCGCATACTCATCTACTTCCTTTTTCCGCTGTATCGGAAATCAAAACCCACCCTTCCCTACCCCAAATTTTGAATTTTAACTAATTTCAACCATGTTTGTTTCAAATGCTCTGTTTCTGCTTGTGTCTTTTTATGTTTCAGAAATATGCAGAAAAAAGCCATCGTCATGACTCAATTCAGAACAAGCCTGGGTATGAGGAATTGATATGTAGCACAATTTTGACAGTAACACATTTGCAGTCGGATACTGTTATTTCCAGGTCCGACTGCACTTATATAAACCTTTTGTGCTATTTTACCATTATATAAATAGTACCTGTTTGGGAGGGTAACAGTTGAAATTGACACCCCAAGAAAACCATTGTCAACCGACGCGAAGCGTCGGTTGACAATGGTTTTTGTGGGGTGTCGATTTCAACTGTTATCCTCCCAAACAGACACTATTTATTTTATTATACTGAAAGTCAATTTTAAAGAAAACTTAAATGCTTTTCTATAGGAATGACTTGAATTCTACTGCGAACCTTACGCGCATCATTTACGCGCATTGTCGGTTGACAATGGTTTTCTCGGGGTGTCAATTTCAACTGTTACCCTCCCAAAGAGGCACTATTTATATAATGTTACCGGTTGCTAAGTGTGTTGCTAACGCTGAGGGTAATAGAACGGATTATTAACTGCGTCTAAACCAATCAGATTTCAGTATTTAACATGAAAGTATAATAAAAACACTTGTTTACTTAATCAAAATATTGTTATCTAATAAAAGTCATGACATTTCTGCCACCCATGTGTTACGTGCTCTATTTTGGTTAATTTTTGGATAAAGTGAAGCACATAGATGCTAACCTGTTTCCATTTAAAATGCTCATGTTCAATTTTTAAGACTGAGATTAATTCTAATTAATCCCATAATGTGGCATCTCTGTGTTTTGCTTTTAAGCAATAGTCTTTTCGTAATAACCTCAGGAGCCTGTCAACAGAACAGGGGTCTCGCCAATTGAAAACACGCGCAGCTATTTTTTAAATGAATAACTGACAATATTCTATAATCTGATCCTGCATTTCTTCTTACATCAATGACATTTTTCGAAATTAAATGTATCATCTCTTAAGAAATGATTAGTATATATACATATATATATATATGTGTGTGTGTGTGCCGGTATTAGCAATTTCTTTACCGCCATGTTTAAATTTACTGCAGAAAATATATATGCACGTTTTGAAAAATTCGCAAAATTTGCGTTATCCTCCCTCATTAAGTACGACATCGCATTAAACAAACGTAACAACGAGAGACAATTGAATAAGAACTAGCTTGCCAATCGTTGTGAAATAGATAAGTTCAAATTTGATAAAACATCTTTTAAAAAACATCGCTTCTGATTAAAACTAAAGAGAGTGTTCTTCTTGTTGATACGGACCTGTTTCATTAATGTTGAATTATCATGTTCAAAACTTAAGAAATATAAGGAAAATAAATACCTGATTTTAACGTCATTGTATAGACACGGCATATGTGAGAATTTAATCATCGTAAATATAATCCTATACGGGATTAAAGTAAAAAACACATTCCTTCTTTTTTAAAGGATATTGTGTTAATGTTTCCAATAGAATAAAAGAAAATTGATGCATAAAACGAACTTTGAAACCGCGTCACGCGAGATAGTTGCTAATACATGTATGTCTCAGGCTGTAAATAAAAGCATATAAAGTACATGTTAACAATCTTAAAAGTGGAACGGAAATCGATATGCTTTTTGTAAAGACAGAAACCAATACCGGTCCTATATATAGGTCAATTCTTTTGTTACATGCAAATGATCCGTTCCTAACGGGCAATACACTTTAAAGATGAAGTTTTGTTTTACTCCATCACTAGATGTTTAATCTAAGTCAATTTATAACAAAGAAATATTGTTATGAAAGTATCTTTGAAAGGTATACCGGGTATATATGAGAGTATGTGAGTTAAAGCTCTCTGTATATTTAGAAAGGTTCATTATAAAACTTATCAAAAAGATAACAATTACCAGTATATTGTGTGGAAGAGTGTTAAATAACTACTTTTAAAAAGACTTGAATTATTGACGTCACTAAGATGGTCAGACCGGACGTTAATTTCCTTTTACACGCTGTCGGCATTACTGAAATAAAAAAGATAATTGAAATTCTGACCGGAAGTAATGTGTGATGTTAGCTCGATTAAAACGATTTTTGGTTCCACGTTGCTTTAAATTTGGTATACATTAAAGGTTCTTTTGTCGTTTGCAAAGTAAGTGCAAAAACAACGTTAATAAGATGAAGTCGACTCCCAATGACTGTTAATGATTTATTTATGAAAACTATTTTCATTGTTATACTTAAGAAGGTTTATTTTCAGCATTTGATCTTTGTATAAGCACAGAGATCGTTTCTTATTACATACTTGCATAAGGATCTATCAACAACTCTTAAAAACACTTTTCGATGTTTGTTTAGATACATGTAGGGATAATAACATCAGCTTTTGGAAATAAAAACACTACAATAAGACAAACAAAGTTTATGACGTAATACACTACAGGATTGCAACAAATATGATTCTCTTTAAATAATTGCATTTTATCACATAGGTTTGGTATCCAGAATACAATTTTGCGTTTTTCTGTAAACGTTTAGGTAACAGCTTTTCAGACACGTTAGTTTTCCTCTCGGCAAAGTGTTGCATGATGAATAGCACAGTAAAAGTCTGTCACGTGATTGTTTAACACATTGCATCTCCGAATCACAATCACCACGTGTTGTCATAACAACGAGTGAAATTGAGAGGAAGGTCAAGCAAAGGGCAGTAAATCTAAACATCTGAAATATAGAAATACCAGTGGTATAACTAAAGACAATTTACGAAACATTGATGCATATTTATTTAATATATTCGACAATTTGGGTTTTGTCTAATCCGAAACATAAAACTCAATGTTTCAGTAACAAAATCTTTGACTAGATAATTCAATGCTAGCACATTCTGCTGATTTAGGTGGACCTCCTCTAGGAATTTTGGGACTTCTATTTAAACAAAAAAATTTTTTTGCTTGTTTTATTTTGCTGGTAGGTCTTTTAAAAAATGCACCATGAAACTTCAATACACTTCAAAAAGCTCGTTAAGTTAAAAGAGGACGCTTCAAATGTATAATTCAATTACATAACAGCTGATTTCCTGCCTCAAAATTCTAACAAAAAAACGTGTCAACAGTCCTTTCAAAGTAAACGTTGATAAAAAGAAACAATAAATTTTAATTTAATTGTATGCATGAAGTTAATTTTTAAAAACTTTTTAAAGACATGTTTGTTTAGATCCAGTACATTATAGATTTTTCAGTATATTATATAGAAATATTAATATCATTAAATACGATTTACCATAAAGATAAGAACAAAATCATCACAGGTATGTGATCATGCTGCGAAAAATTCAGGTATGACCATTATAGAATCTTATCTGAACTAAACTAATAATATATAGATTTTTTGTAAAAACATCTAGTAAATGGTTTTGCATACTCACCTTTCTGAGCTCAAGTTCAAACATTAATGATAATTTTGTCGACAATACTATAGAAATAAGAGGCATTAATAATCACAACACGTGTTAACACGTGTCGCAGGTGCATCTATGTCGCGAATATTGTAACTTGACAATGTGCTCAGAGCTATATGAGCTAATTAGCCGTTGTTGTAAAATCTGGCTTTGGGTACAATGGTGATTTTGTGTAACTCTAACCATCAGGATTGCAGAGTACACTCGTTTTCTAAATGAAAATATAAATGATATAAGTACATGGTTAAGGAAAGTTTGCTTATTAATTATGAAATTATTAACTGTACATTTCTGCTCTTTCCTTGCAACTTTTTTTTAAAAAGTTAATGAATGGAATGAAATATAACGTTTACTAGATTTTGACCCGTGCGTGCATATCGGACATTTACGAAATGGATATATCGACACATTCATATTGCAAGGTACTTTTGAAATAAACAATGAATGTGAATATGATTATTTTGTTTTTTTAAACTGTTGCATAACGGATAGGTAAAACTAATCATAACACTTGAAAATAAGTCTGCAGCTGCGCAGTTCAATTGCTGTTCTGAGTGATAAAAAAGGCATTGTCCTGTTCTTGTATGCATACTTTTTACACAAAATGACATGTAGGAATATTTATTGCTTTTATATCTTTTGGCAACAATTTTGGACAATTCGGGCAGAAACAGGATTAACAATCTAACTTTAAAAAATACGTTACAGTTGCATCAATACATGTAAGATATGTCTAAATTTATTTGCCAGTGTTTGACTAATTATGATTTGTTCATCTGCATTACATTAACTCTCTCTCTCTCTCTCTCATTCATTAATTAGGCAATTAAACATCTTATAAGATCTCTCTCTCTCTCTCTCTCTCTCTCTCTCTCTCTCTCTCTCTCTCTCTCTCTCTCATGTCATTCATTGTAGTTCATTGTAACACCTTAATTAGAGGTCTATGTTTGTGGCTTTCGTGGGTACCCCTTGTACATGAATTTACATCCCATGAACGTATAAACATTTATTTGTTTAGTATTTATTTACAAAATAGAACTTGTTACCGACAAAATTATGTCCCTAAGAACCAAAAAATTTTGGCTACCCACGAACATTGACCCCCCCCCCTCCCTCCCACGAATAAAAATGATCCCACGGTATTTTGTTTTTTCTTTTCTGATCCTTCTGTCTTACATAAATATTGATTCTGTTATGCATCCATGAAATTTTAATACTGTATATATTGATGACATTTAGAATTATTACTTATGCACAGACCAATACATGCTTAAAATTAAAACATAATTATCAGTTAGTTGACTAAATATAATAGCTCTGCAAAAAAATATCAACTGATTGCCTGATTTTCATTAGTTTAATAAATTTTATAGAGTAGTGCTCTGTCAACAATTTATATGCCACCTGCGGTGTGATACCGGTATCAAATAAATCAATTGTGGTGAGAACTGAATAATTTACAACAGACTAAAAATTGCGTTTGGGATATGATAACTTATAGAAAAAGATTCCTTATTTTGGAGTTTAAGGATTAAAAAGGTTTATGTTGGGGAATATGAGATTTTAATTTTATGTGGACAGTTTATAAAACAGCTGCATGCCAATGACCTATCGTGTCCTAAGTCGAGTCTAGATCTCTTAATATTTGACCATTTTAAATGTCAATAGGTCCTATTAAAAAAATTAACTATCGAAAATCGTGAATAAGAAGACACAAAAGTAAAAGATTTGTTATTGAATATGACATATGTCGGTGAAATGCAATGCTTAATATAAAACTGTTATCATATTTCTATTTGTTAAAGTGGCATACAATTCTATTTTGTTTTTAATGGTACACTATAATTGGCCATCAGTCTTTTTTTTGGAGTGGGGAGGGATGAGGGGAGGGGGGTACCGGAGTCAAAATGGTTAAGAGTTTAAAAAAGCTATCTTATAGTTAAGACGCCCCGTTCTTATGAAGAGATGACAAGCAACCTGGAATATTTAAAGGGTGCTTATGATGCCTCCTTAAATAGGTCAAATGGTTTTTAAAGATCAAAATTGGGGTCGTAAGATTTCTGATAACACCGTTGGGTTTATCACTGGACTGTGTCTATTACGGACAAGGTATCAACGATGTCTTTCGTGAATATTTACGTTACCAACCGACGCTTGGAATGAAATTCAAGTGTACTTTGAGCGAGAAAAGGCTTTAATTTGGTGTGTTGTGTGTCGTGGTTTTTTTGCGCCTAAAAGTTCCCCTTCCTTACGTTGCAGAGAAATCGATAAGCATTCACAGTGTCTGAAGTACACACGTATTGTGTTCCTTTTTCCACGTGGTTTAAAACTCAAGTACTCGGCATGAGTCCTTAGATGTGAAAATTGCAATGCAGCGATCATCGTTCTGGGTGCCGAGTTCTTTATGGTACTCTATAGTCTATAACAGCTCATAATCCTGCCACTCGAATGGGCGGCGACATCTGTCGTCATGTTTACCTCTTAACTGTGCATACATCAAGGGAAAGTTTATTACCCTGATTGGCAAAGGACTGATGTTTTTTAGGATGCACCATTACGAAATCAATGTGGCCCTTTGGATTTTTTTCACGTGCGAAATGTTGGGATTTCAATGTTTTGTTATCATAGATTGTCATTCTAAGGTAACTTTCTCTCTCTCCCTCTGTCTGTCTGTCTGTCTGTCTGTCTCTCCCTCTGTATGTCTGTCTCTCTGTCTGTCTGTCTCTCTGTCTGTCTGTCTGTCTCTCTCTCTCTCTCTCTCTCTCTCTCTCTCTCTCTCTCTCTCTCTCTCTCTCTTCTTTCTCTCTCTCTTGTATAGAAAAACAGAATATCCTTAAAAAGGTCGAATATGTATATTTTTACATTGAGGCTAATAAAGAAATAATGCTTTTTTATTTTTCCACCAGACTGTGAAGTGCACTGGATACAGAGGAATGTCAGGTAACATGCAAATTCAACAAATGACAACCTTGAACCTTTACCAACACTATTTAGATTTATTAGAGTTCAAATAAAAACAAAACTGAGATGGTTATTTTTATAACAATTATGAATATATGGTATTAACTCTCTTTTTAGATCTTCGAAATTGTTTAGCAGAATCCAAATCTAGTGTTTGAGGACTAAGAATATTATTAATGCTGTTAATTAAACTACAGTGAGGACCAAAATTAATACTCTTAAGAGTGAGTTGTGGAAGCTATCGTATGGGGATTTTTTCAGATTGTTCGTTGGCCATCTTGGAGAGAGAGTTTCCTCTAATGTTTGGAGATAACGGAAACTTACTTTGGCCCAGCAGACCCACCAATTTCCGAAATAGTTCCACGAACCTGGCGGAGAGAAGTCTTGTTCTAAGCTGGGAACCGCCACTAGACAGTAAATACATTTATTCCACTTTTTTCTGCGATTCTTGCGTACATAAGTACAATAAATTAAAAACACACACACACACACACACACACACACACACACACACACACACACACATGCACGCACGCAAAAACATGTAATGTATTATGTGTATAATCACCCACATACGATTTTAATTTTTCTGATGTTTTTCTTTTCGAACTCTGAAAACGGTCATGGAACATGAAAGCAATAAAAAGTGAGGTAAATTAATATAATGATATGGAGAAAACGTATAAACAAATTAAGACAGTGGCCCGAAATAATATTCAAACCTAGCATTGTCTTCTAGGTGTATGCCTGCCATTTAGACAGTTTACATTTGAGGACTATTGCATTGCTAATGACGTCTATAGATTTGAAGGTTTTATAGAAAGAAAAGATTGAAAGCAAACATAAACGCAGTGGACAAAGCAAAAGAAATGCAAGAACGAAGGCACTTAATCTCTTAGAAACACCAAACATACATTTAGTGTTCATTTTTTTTAAATCGTTATTCGCAATGAGATTTGGCCTTTAATGGATTCTTAACGAACATAGAATAGTTCGTAATTCTGTATTGGAGAATGGACGGACAAGGAAGTCGTTGCAAGGTACTGATCCTAAGGGAAAAACAATTCTAAAATGCGTATCAACAAAAGTTTAATTCAACGACACATTTGTTCATTTGCGGGTTCTACGTCTTTATAGGACCCGAATTGCACTTTTCCGTGTAAGATTATTTCAATGTCGGTTGTTATGACAACGAAATAGTTATTAAATTGATTTTACTGTCCAAGTGAATGACAAATGATACGATAAGGTAATGTCGCCTACCTTAGTTTTTAAAACCTTTTTAGTAGATTAATCCTATCTTATGTTTGTTAATTTTTATTTAAACATTAAAGCATTTTGTTTTAAGAAGAAGTAGCCTTGACGACAACGTCGAATCAACATTATTACTACTCCATATATTTAGACAAAACGAATATTCAATTTGTACAGGTCTTTATCAATAATAAACAAAATCTCTTTTTGATTATTATGATTATTATTATTGATGATTAAGTGGGTTTTACATGTATACTTTCCTCTAATTAAGGCAGCATCCGTGATGTGCGAGGTTTCTTTATCACAATACACGGCGTGGATGGACTGGCAAGTGGGCTACATCAGTGTATTGTAATACAGCTAAACCAATCCCTGAGTACAACTCACTACAAGGTTAGTCTCACTCTGCAAGATGGTTTCTATAGTGACATTAAAGATGAAATTTCCGCTTTACAACTGATTTCAAATGTATACTTAATTGGCATTGCAGCATTTCTTTCAGAACATAAATGTCAATTGTTTTTCTTTCTTTTTCTTTTCGGCAATATGACGCATGGAAGCATTTTATTTCACATCTATATTTCACCTCTATTCTTTTAAATTCATTTTGTTAATTTAGATGTTTATGATATCATTGATTTTAAAAGTTTAATGGATATTCCTTATGTTTTGTAGACTGAGTTTTCAGTAACGTATCATCCATTGTTTGAGTCCTCCATTTATGACTTCCGGATTAGCTCTCTTCCAAAGATCGACTTGAATTTCAGTTCTGCCGAAGGTACCATGGGAAACCTTATTCGGATAAAAATAGGGAAAACTACAGGTAGTCAAACACAAAACGATAGATTGGACGTCGACAATTATAGTATTTAAACAATTAATGAGGATACACATGTAGTTGAAAGAAGGGTCGCTGTCTATTTTTAGACAAAAACTCGCCTGCTGATTGGACGACTCCAGTGGTCTGCCAGTCAGATGGTACATCTATCACAGCGGTGTTTCGCTGGCCACCGAGACGATTCATGATGTCACTCATGGACGTCACAATTTTACAATTATTTGAAAACCGCTCTCATTTTCGGAACAATTCAACCAGGATTGTTTTATCAGTTAGTGTGTTGATATCACAACAATTTTAGAAAATTTTAAAATCAGTAAAATTTCTTCAACAATTATTGATAGCCGGTGATTTAAATTCTCCAATTTTAGATTGTATGATCGAATATTCTTTCTTTAAAAACTTAATTTAGGTATTTGATTGTTTGATGTATCTTCTAAAATGTTCATTCTGTCTTTTATGAGTATTTCTTTTCTTCATTATTTACATCTCTAACAGGAGGACCAGTATGGACAATTACACAAACTTCAGTGGGTAAGTTTTTATCCAAGTTAGTCTTCTTACACAAAATTAACATGTACAAGTAATCACTTTCTAAGCAGATCAAACTTTGTTTTCTAGAACTATAGCAGTCTCCTTGAACCAGTAGACCAAAGGATTATGATAATGGTATTTACCTTATTTTTATTGAATTTTGTAATTGATTTTTTTTTATATTTTTGATTATAAATACGAATGTAAATACTGGTATTGCATTGTGCCGTGAATAAGACTTCGACAATTTATTAATATTTATATTCATGCATCAATAGAGACTTCTAGAAAATGTGAAAGAAAGTACATGTACCTCTTAACTAATTGTATTAATTATTATATGAAGATCAGTCCAGTTGATATGGTCAAGGGCCTAGGACAATGTGTGTGTTATAACGCCGACTTTCTTTGCTTGGGTGTATGTAAACAGTCTTCGTGCGAGTTGGTCATCGAGCACCCAACACAAGGTATATTTTCTCGTGTCATTTGCATCTACCTCATGAACGTATCATCGTATGTGGTTGGTCTGATGACATTGTTCGATTCCAGACGATGACAGAAATATTTCGTTAAAAATTCAAAGTAGTATAATAACATTCAGTGTAGCAACTGATTCTTTGCTTTGACCGGTCAAACGTTCTGGTATATAAGATAAAGTCTAAGGTCTTCTTTATCAGGTGATGCCGGGACGGTAAAAACAGTCAATGCTTTAACGCATTGAGCCCTGAGATCTGAAGTCTAATAATTAAAATAAAGTCTAAATATGAATGAAAAATCTGAATGGGCGTAAAACAGCAAACAAACAAATCAATCGTCCTTTCCAAGAATTGTATAAATTTAATAGAACTGCTACTACTTATATTTTGATGTTTTTACCTCCGTTTTCGGAAAAATGAAGAGAAAATAGTACAGAATGTCTTAATAAAATCACTGTACCTGAATGTCCGCATAGTTATATGAAACAAACTCAGGATTATTATGTGAAAATCCATTCTGCAAGTGCACGTAAACGAGGGACATTGTATAAATGTACTAATGCGGACATACAGATGATGCTTGAAAAAAAAGTACTAATTCATTATAATAAATTTTTACCACACCCCTGAAAAAAGTTTTATATAGGTAACCAGAATTTGATTTGGTTTAAAGCTTCTATTCAAAATGTATATGCACGTAAGGATTTGCAAAAAGTAACTTGAATAACTGTAAGATCACACAAGGATCAACGTTTACTTTTTTTTCAATTTGTAGAATCTGCTGGACAGTCTGGAAGTTCGTATAGTAAAGATTTCAAAGAGGGAGATCCTGATCCCGATTCAAAAACCCTTCTCCCTGATCACATCGTTGCCATATGTATCTCTCTGGCTCTGCTGGCCATTTCTGTGACGTCAGGAATTACACTGTTCTTTTTTCGTAAACACGTCAAATTTAGAAGCCACCAACAAAACCTTAGTTAGTATCTACAGTATAGTCAAATGAACTCCGCTCCTAGACTATGAAATCTGAGTTATCATTTACCATACATAAATTGTCCATGTGTATTATTTCAGCAGAGTCGGACATGCATCCGAACAACCAAAAAGCCTCGGAAACTCTGACTTCTCCGGAAGTAGTACTTAATTTGGGCCATTCTCGACATCATCCGGATGTCTCTCGCTCACCAGATTGCAGTGATCCCTTTATCAAACCTTCTCCAGAATTAGACGAAGCAAGTCTAACGCTCAGCGAACAAATGCTTCAAATCAACGAGAACTATCTAAATACTGTTCGTCGAACCGGAAGTCAGATGTCTTTGTTCGCGGAAAAAATTAGTCTTGGTGGAAAAAGCGTTTGATCCAAGGTAATCATTAAAAGTACACGTACCTGTTCGATGTAATCTATTTTGCAATTGAGTCACCAATCATCGGACAAGAAAATTCCCTGTTTCTTTTACGATTTTTTGTATGTTAAAAAAAAACACCTGGAAATACATACGCATGATGTATAATAAGCGAAAAAAAGAGATATATTTGCAAAATCAGACTAAAAGACATAGGTGTAGCACCGTGATTTTCGTAGATTTTAAAAATATTATACGGATTGTGTCATACATGTATGATGATAAGTTTGTTGTGTAAAGATTAAAAAGTTAAGTTGCTTTGAATTTGTTGTGTTAAGATTAAAAAGTTAAGTTGATTTGAATATGCCTAGCACTTCAATGTAAATTAATGATCGGTTACTTGTTCGAGCTTTGTGTACGGAATATTACCCACAATCACAATTTTGTTCAGATCTGACTGTATCTATAACGGGGCTAATTGATGCGACTGTTAATTTTGGGGCAAATTTTGGCATATTATGAATGTTTTAACATATTTAATTCCACCATGTTCCCAGCAATGTCAAATACGATGCCAATATAAAAATAGTACAAAACTTTCAAACTTCTTGGAATATTTAAGGTTTTAAAAGAACAGGTACGCCGACAGATGGATTTTGAGGGGGTTCAATTTAGAGTTACTCTCTTTTTATAGAGTTAAAAGAATAGGTATGCCGACATAAAGATTTTGAAGGGGGGGGGGGGGGGGGGGGGCCAAGGCCAATCGTTCATAAAACAAATTTAAAAATTCGTTTTATTGATGTATTTTGAAAATGTTGATTGTTGACCTCTATGAAATCTGTCATCCGGGCTACCTTTAAGTTCAGGTGATATCACTGTGCGAGTGACCCATTATTATCGTTGAAACTATATTTGGTTGACATGTTTCGATATATTTGTTTCAGTTCCTCTTTTATTCCCATTAAGAAGACAATTACTAAAGGAGTATAAAACATCAGATGGGCTGTATTACATCTTATTACCTTTATTAGTTCCAAACTTATTTATTTAGATTATTAATTCCTTTTGCCTCTTTCGTGTATTTGAAACCTAATCGTTTGTTCTCTGATATTAACTTTTGAAGATGTTGGCACATGCGCAAGCAGCCCTAACATGAGACGATGAATACGTGAAATCAAATAAATTCGGAGTATTAATTTACCTGGTATAGTTTCCCCAGCTGTTTTACATGAAATTAATTTTCATTCTACAGTTGCAGATGGTTCTACGTTTGATGTCAATGACGAACACCCAGTAAAATTAGGTTACTTGCAGAACACCCATGTTCTTTAACCTGACCTCGGTCGATTGGCGCAGCTGTTGGGAAAAATAATCAGGGCATCTCAAGCTCCTGGGGGAAGTATCGAGTCCTCTCCATGCAGTGTCCGTGTGCTGACGGGAAATTTCACAGATAGAGATGCGACAGTGACAGAGCTAGATATATCAGAAAGCAGCGTGAAAGTTTTATAATTAATATCTATTACTGCTGCTTTTCTTCATACATGAGTCGATTGTTCGGAAAAATTTGTTTAAATAATAAGACTTAGTTATAATAGATAAGCGTTTGTTTTTCATTACTTGCACATATGATAGAGATTTAAAAATGTAATAAATTGGTCTCATATGTTACTGATGCGGCTTTTTTTAAGCACGTGGACAAGATGTGCATATTATGAAATTCAAACTTTGGTGCTTAATATCTAGGCAGTGGGGTCGGTAGCAAATTGAAAGGGAGGGGGACAAACGGCCAAAAAGTGTGTAGGGGGGGGGGGGGGGGGGTTCGGTCATGGTTATGTTTAACTTTGCCAATAAACCCCCCTCCCCCCCCCCCCCCCCCCCCCCCCCTCCTCCATCTGTTCCGATGCCTATGTTAGATGTATACATATACCAAGGAATATTTCTAAGGTGGTTTTGAAAACCTGATAAAATTCCTTTTATTGAGATTAGACTTTATCAATATATTCATCAAAACATTCATTTAAAAAGTATATATGTGGAATTTACCACAAAAGGACGTATTTTCCTCTTTTGAAGAACATCATTTTCGAATAAAATCTTACAAAACGTTATAAAAAAGATTTGTAGGAAAAAATCTGCCGAAACCTATTGAGTCGAAACATGATTTTTATATCATTTACATGTAATTTCCAGTGTAAACTACTGGAAAAGAGATTACTCTGTAATATTATTCAAGATTTTCCTGAGATAAATATAAAAAAAACTATATTTAATTTTTAAAAAACTTCTTTAAAATCTAAAATGCATTAATCTGCTATATAATTGGATGTCAACTTTGATTCAATTAACTATTAATAATTAAGAATTTTATCATCGTTCCTTAATGTCGCTTGTGTAATTCTGGAGTTGACTTTGAGTGGATTATTTCTTGATCAACCGAAACTATCTATATTGATGGACTGTACTCAAAGTTGGAAGTACATGTAGCTGTAGTACCTTTAGTCGTTTAGATATAAGGTAAATTGACTACTCCTATTCCCAGAATACACATTCTTCACATTTAACACAAAGAATGACAAAATTATGTATGTTGCATGCACATTGATACTGTGGGTGTATTTGTTTGACCGATTAGAGAGCTGCAAGAGTAATGATTATCCTAATTATCTCGTTTGCAGTATGGAGATTTTTGGTATATCTCCATTGTCTACATTCCAAATAGCAGGTAGACAAAGAAGATCTGCTGGAGATAATCAGGGTCAGTTCTGGAGGTAGTACACCTTAAGTGTTACCAAAATATGTAATTAACGGGAGCCAATCAAATTTTGCATAACAATGTTAGTAAAAACAAAATATAAAAATATCTTATCATGAAATATTATTTATTGAATAATGTAATATTATAGTAATAATAGTAACAGTGCATGCACTTAAAAATACTTCTTTGTATCAAATACTTTCTCAAAAAGGTGTAAATGCTCGACAATATATTGTATATTATTATCATAATATTTTTAATATAGGAATAATAATCCTCCGTTTCCTGTTAAATGTACAAAGTTATAAAATTAATATTTTCTACCAAGCTTGTGTCTGTTAGCTGAAGATGAATAGAGTACAATTCTTTACAGGATAAATATATGTTAAGTCAATGAGCTTCAACAATTTAACATGCTAATGAACTTGGTGATAAAATGAGTTTGGATACACCAGAAAGCAAAAGTCATTTCTTTTTTAAAAAAGTAATTAAGCTAAACATACACCATACAATTACATTTATTTATAAACCAGCTATAGTGAATATTGGTCATTTGTAAACACACATAAAAATCAACTGTAGGATGGTGTGAAACAAGAGTTAGAAAATGTACTACTGTACACAACATCATAAAGCACTTGCATGAGTAAATAATGTACACTGTACGTAAAGCAAATAAATGTACATAAATATTCCAATCAACAAATGTACGCTTAAAGCTCTTATTAAATTCCACTGATGAAATTCTGTACAAGACCAGCATTAACACTTGTTCCAATCTCTGAGATTTAGGAATTCTTCTGAGGAATCTTGATTACAACCTGAAAATAAATGTATTTGTAAGTATACAGATAAATGGACAAAAAAGCATGTGAATTTGAAATGCATGAAGTTTTCTAATGTTTAGGAATAAATGTTTGTAGAGAATTCTGCAGTGTCATTCTATTCATGATGTATACATATAACTATGCAGTTGATGTTAATTGTCATTAATCTTAATTTCGACCAATCTATTGATTCTGATATTCTCTCTACAAAAAATTTCTTCTCATCTCCAGAATATTCACTATAGCTGGTTTATATATAATGTAATTGTACAGTATATGTTTAGCGCAATTAATTTTAAAGACGTTAAAGAAATGATTTTTGCTTTCTAGAGGACTTACGGATTTGACTTCTGAGTATGCCTCCAATCCATACTCTCCCAGCTCTCTACCGTTACCAGACATTTTGTATCCACCAAAAGGCATGCTGGCATCAAACACGTCAAAACAGTTCACCCTGTAACAGAATTTACAATTACCTACAATACAGTGTGAGCAATATGAGTCAAATACTTAACATAATTTTAAAACCTTCTATTAAGCTTTTCCTCTCTTAGACTTGTGTCAGTATTACATTTTGAAATTTAAAATGAACAAATCATTAAAAGGGTTTAGTCTTTGTCAACTTTTGTTTTCTCTAAAGGGTGTTGTCAATGAATATACATGTAATTAATATTTATTGATAAATAAGTATACAATTTTTATAAAGGCATGGTTAATCTTTAAATACAAAGTGCAGAACAAAGTATCACCAAGACATCTTCTATTCAAGTGTTTACAGTTGGTGGTGTTTTGGCCTTGACCTCCCTTTTTATTACCCCAATACTTACAGTTGGTGATGTTTTCACGTTGACTCTCTCTATCTACTATCCATAAATTTACAGTCAGTGATGAATTGGCATGGACTTCATCATTTTCTATAAACAGATTTACAGTACCTGATGTTTTGACTTTGACCTCTCTTTCTACCATCCCTGTATTAACAGTTTGTGATACTTTGACCTTCATCTCTCTGTCTAATATCCCTGTATTTGGTGATGTTTTGACCTTGACCTCTTTCTACTATCCCTGTATTTGGTGATATTTTGACCTTGACGTCTCGATATACTATCCCTGTATTTGGTGATGTTTTATCCTTGACCTCTTTCTACTATCCCTGTATTTGGTGATGTTTTGACCTTGACTTCTCTATCTACTATCCCTGTATTTGGTGATGTTTTGACCTTGACCTCTCTATCTACTATCCCTTTATTTGGTGATGTTTTGACCTTGACCTCTTTCTACTATCCCTGTATTTGGTGATGTTTTGACCTTGACCTCTTTCTACTATCCCTGTATTTGGTGATGTTTTGACCTTGACCTCTTTATCTACTATACCTGTATTTGGTGATGTTTTGACCTTGACCTCTCTATCTACTATCCCTTTATTTGGTGTTGTTTTGACCTACCAGACTGTGCCAGCCCTCAAGGTGTTAGAGAGGTGTAGTGCTTTCTCAAGGTCCTTGGTTTGAACAGCAGCAGCTAGTCCATAGATTGTCTTGTGACATCTCTCAATCAGTTCATCCATGTCCTTGAACTTCAAAATGGTCTGCACCGGGCCAAAAATCTTCAAAGAAAGACATGAAACCAAATAATCACCTACATGTATAAATCAACAGTTTTCTGATCTACATGCATCAACAGTTTTCTGACCTGTAGGCATTTTTATTTACTATTCATTACACCATCATGTATACTTACAACATTGATATCATTGCTACATGTCTCTCTGTTAAAAAGTTAAACCTTGAGAATCTAGACATGATTATGGTATTCTGGAAAATACATCATATTTATTTAATTCAAGTTTACCTCTTCTTGAGCAATTTTCATTTCATCCTTCACATCTGCAAAGACTGTGGGTTCAATGAAGTAGCCCTTGTCCCCCATCTTGTTGCCCCCTGCCACAAGTTTGGCACCTTGTTCTTTTCCACTCTTGATGTACGACATGATTTTATCTGTTTGCTCTTGGTCCACCTGGGATCATACAAAATTATCGTTGTTTCTAATTAAGTTTCTAGTCATCATCAAATTCCAAATACTTTTACTTATAGACTATTGTCATTTTATTTTGTGTACAAAATTATTCATTGAAACAACTAAAACAGTAATAAAATATATGTTATTTACTGTTATTTTGAATTTTATTGCTAAAACATAGAGTGATATTAAATGTGCATAGGTGTTTCTCCAAACATGTTATCTTGGGTTCTATAAATTGTAAACTTAGTACATATACAAGTTTGTGAAACAGGGCTATTCTAACAGTAAAAGTGAAAGCATTTTGCAAGTCCCTACCTGGGGTCCCTGTTCATTGGTCAAATCAAAAGGATTTCCTACAGTCCTTTTCTTTGCCCTCTCTGCACTCCTCTCCACAAACTCGTCGTAGATTTTCTCCTCAACAAAAGTACGGGAACCAGCACAACAACACTGTCCTTGATTGAAATACAGGGCAAAGTGGGATGTTTCAACAGCCTGTTCCACTGAAATAGAGAGGAAAATAATAGTCAGACATTGCTATGTATTCAGTCACAATATACGGCTAAATATGAAGGAGATTTCTATGTCTTTATTCAATGAAATGAGAGAATCAAGTTAGATTTTTTTCAGGTCTTCAATAATTGAAAGTAAGACATTTCTATGTTTCATTTAATGACATAATCAGACATTTCTATCATGTAGCTTATTTAAAAATTAAAAACAATTTCTTTAAAATAGGAGACATTTTTTAAAAAAAATTGACAACTAATTAATTAATATATCCATTATACTTGATGCACCCTGTATTATTTTTAACCTTCCTCTATGCTTATAACATGCATCAACATATTGCAAGCTTCCCATGCATTGCACTGTCTGAGTTTTGTCTACATGCTATCCATATGTCTATACTTACAATTTTGTCTGCATACTATCCAGTAAGAGATACATGTATGTCTATACTTACTATCTAATTAGTCACTATCTAGTCAAAGAATCATCTATACTTACTATTTTGTCTACAGACTATCCAGTCAGAGATCTGTCTATACTTACTATTTTGTCTACAGACTATCCAGTCAGAGATTTGTCTATACTACCTATTTAGTCAGTCATTATCGCGTCAGAGATCTGTTTATACTTACTATTTTGTCTACATACTATCCAGTGAGTCAGAGATCTGTTTATACTTACTATTTTGTATACAAACTATCCAGTCAGACATCAGTTTATACTTACTATTTTGTCTACATACTACCCAGTCAGAGATCTGTCTATACTTACTATTTTGTCTACAGACTATCCAGTCAGAGATCTGTCTATACTTACTATTTTGTCTCCATCCTATCCAGTAAGAGACCTGTCTATACTACCTATTTAGTTAGTCATTATCGCGTCAGAGATCGGTTTATACTTACTATTTAGTCTACAAACTATCCAGTCAGAGATCTGTCTATACTTACTATTTTGTCTACATACTATTCAGTCAGAGATCTGTTTATATTTACTATTTTGTATACAAACTATCCAGTCAGAGATCAGTTTATACTTACTATTTTGTCTACATACTATCCAGTCAGAGATCAGTTTATACTTACTATTTTGTCTACAGACTATCCAGTCAGAGATCTGTCTATACTACCTATCTAATCAGTCATTATCCAGTCAGAGATCTGTCTATACTTACTATTTTGTCTACAGACTATCCAGTCAGAGATCTGTCTATTCTTACTATTTTGTCTACATACTATCCAGTCAGATATCCCT
This sequence comes from Magallana gigas, assembly GCF_963853765.1. NCBI lineage: Eukaryota > Metazoa > Mollusca > Bivalvia > Ostreida > Ostreidae > Magallana > Magallana gigas. The sequence continues at coordinate 14,499,678 of NC_088858.1, read as the reverse complement.
CTATACTTACTATTTTGTCTACAAACTATCCAGTCAGAGATCTGTCTATACTTACTATTTTGTCTACATACTATCCAGTCAGAGATCTGTCTATACTTACTATTTTGTCTACATACTATCCAGTCAGAGATCTGTATACACTTACTATCAGCATCAGCCAGAACAATATTGGGACTTTTCCCTCCGAGTTCAAGGGTCACTCTTTTCAGGTTGGACTGGGCAGCTGCCTGAGCTACAATTTGTCCAACCTGTCATAAATGAATCATTTTATACTGATATACATCATTTGAAGCACATATCATACCCATCATATAAAATAGCTAGACATAATTGAAATGGTGACCATCTCCAGTCTTATAATAAAGTCTGAGCATTGAGATAGGTTGATCACTATAGGCCTCCGGCATAATCTGGCCCAAATACGTTCCAATATTTATCACTATTACATCTTTGATTTTAGGTATAATGAATATCTCCAAATAATTGATTCATCATGATATTAATGTCAAATATACATTACTTCAATTAAGTACAACAAACAAATAATATCAGTATAAGTCAAACATGCTTCACTAATGGGTTTAGTTATTCAATGTGGGTTTTATCATACTGTAGTCAGAGGTCACTAATGGAGGTTTGAGTCATGTGACCACATAAGTGTAGAAAGTAGACAGCGATATTGGGTTTTTGAAATAAAATTTTCAGTATTACTAGCGCTGTTCAAATCAATACCTGGTACACTGTTTCGAGATTTGATTACAACTAATCATTTACATGCCTCACAGTTTTTTTTATTGGAAGACCGACATTTCAAAGACCACAAAATAATGAGTTATAACTTTATCATATACTTGGACACCTGGAGTTTACACACGCATTATTGTTTTTTGTATTGAAGACTGACATTTCAAAGACTACAAAATAATGAGTTTTAATTTTATCATACATCTGGACACATGGAGTTTATAAATGCATTATTGTTTTTTGTATTAAATGCTGTCATTTCAAAGGATACAAAATAATGAGTTTTAATTTCATCATATATCTGAACACCTGGAGTTTATACATTCATCATTGTTTTTCGTATTAAAGACTGACGTTTCAAAGACCACAAAAATTATGATTTTTAACATCATTAAACTCTTAGACACCTCGTTGTGCGCATAGAGGACTTACAGTACTTTATAGGAATCCATGTCTTATCAAGAACATCATTAAGTGAACTCTATCTTATTATCTACCTGTATACAATGAACTCTTTGATCACCAATCTGATTACAGTCAGCTGATCTGATACATGTTACCTATTGCTCTTGAACATCTGAATCAACTTGCTTGGAGGTCACATTCAAATGACCTTTTAATAAACCAATCAAATTGTAAGTGGTGAAATTCTGAAAGCAAAATCTGAGCTAATATTAGCATTCAAGGTGGCCACTTCATAAAGAAAAGTACTTACTTTCAGGAACATGTATCATTATGCTACATAAGCATACTATTCAAGTTTTTGTTACTGCAGACATTTAAACATTTCACTGAAAAAGCTTGAAATGAAACAGGCATCTTGTTATTGTTACTTTTACCCACAGTATTCAAGAAACATAAATTTCAATTTTTCGAAAAAGATTATGACCTTTTATTTAAAAATAATTAGATTATTCGAATGTGACATCTACGCAAATTAATTGAGACGTCTGAGAGCAACATCAGACAGCTGAGATGAATCAAATTGTGTGACCACCTGTATACAATGAACTCTGTGACCCCTTACCTCTGTGGAGCCAGTGAAAGCCAGCTTGTCGACATCCATGTGACTGGCGATAGCCCCTCCTGCAGTGGGGCCATACCCTGGGATGATGTTAATAACACCGGGAGGGAATCCAGCCTTTAAAAATAAAATAAAATTAAAGTTCTAAAATGCATATACATGTAGCATGTTTCATCAGTATCTGGTATTATTTAGCAATGCAATTTATTCATCTGGCCAGGTGAGCTATGTAATTTGTACCTATCTGGCTAGATGAGAAATGTATTGTATACCTCTCTAGCCAGGTGACCTTTCTGGCCAAGTGAGCAATGTTTTGACAATTGTTTATCAAAGTTCTAAAATGCACATACATGTAGCATGTTTCATCAATATCTGATATTATTTAGCAGTGCAATATATACATCTGGCAAGGTGAGTAATGTAATTTGTACATTTCTGGCCAGGTGAGAAATATAATGTATACCTCTCTAGCCAGGTGAGCGATGTAGAGGGCGGTGAGAGGAGTCTGCTCTGCGACCTTCATAACAACCACATTACCACAGGCCAGGGCAGGGCCCAGCTTCCAGGCCTGCATCAGCAGAGGGAAGTTCCACTGTAAACAGTACACAAAAGATATATATCTGCAATTTGGATAGTACAGATCTTTATCAACATCTTAATTCGAAAATTGAAATAGCACATCTTCAGAAGAAAATACATATTCAGGTACATCTTTGAAGTGAATTCTACTATCATGGAATAATTTCAGTCTTTCTGTATTCAGATTATCATATATATTCCTGTATTGATAAAAGCAAGACCAAACATACCGGGATGATCTGTCCACAAACTCCTACCGGTTCACGTCTGGTGTAAGCAAAGAAGTCTCCAGCTGAAAACCACAAATGAATCAAATACAGTAATATAGTCTTTAAAAAGTCTACTGGCAGTGCTTGCCAGTAATCAACTCATTTTTTCAATATTTTAACAAAAGTACCAATAAAAGGTTTATTGTCTCAAATAATTAATTTAAGAGTAGAGTTGTAGAAAAAATGTTTTGGAATGAGTTAATAATAATTTCCTTACCCACTGGCACAGTCTTGCCCTCGATTTTATCAGCCCAGCCGGCGTAGTAGCGGTAACATTTGATGACCAGGTTAAGATCCGCGTTAAAGGCCACATGATAAGGTTTACCATTGTCAAGTGTTTCCAAAGACTAATCAAAATACATTAGGATTTCCATGTATGAAATGTCACACTTGCTATTTGCAGGCATTCTAAAATCAATTTTGTTATAGTATGGCCAGAAAACACAGCTGAGACAAGACCTCAAAGTTATCATATTTTGATCTTCTGACAGCTTAACATTTTGAACCCTATAGCCTTTTTCTCCTGTTCTTTTTAATTTTTTGGTACCATGAAATCAATGAATTACAGAAAACATTAAAACAAGAGGGCTAATGCTGTTATATTTACATCTACCAAGTATTATTCCCTCTATTTCTTACGGAAACTTATAGTTAATTCATAGCTCTATAGAAACAGCCAGATTGAAATCTACATGCCCCGTTTATTGATTGGTCGAAATCTACAGCGGCTGAAACTGACAAGAAAGTGACAGGACCAAACTTGACACACCCAGTTTATCGATTGGTCGAGACCTACAACTACCTAGGAAAAATCACGGACTGCACGAAATAATCATGACGACGTCAGACTCAAAGTCTCACAGGAGACGATTTGGCTGTTTCTTTAAGTTAATGTACTTACGTACATTAACAGTAATTTAGTGAATTTTACTTACTTTTCATAATCAATTTATCAATTGGCTAAAATAAAGATGTTAATATAAACAATAAAATGCTTTATTTGATGATACATTTGGGTAATGAAGGTAGCGATCATTGCAGGAAAAATTTACATAACCCGCGTTACCGGGTTATGTATTTTTTCTGCAATGTCGCTACCTTCATTTCCCGAATGAATCACCAAAGAAAGCATTTTATTGTTTAAATAACACCCATGGAATTTTTCATGCAGAATTTTAACCTCTGTGACAGTACAGTTTATTTTTTTTATTTCAATGAACTTGGGGTACTACACAAATTAATACACACTGTAATGTAGACTCTGTCTCTCTCTATCAGGTCTGCCAGCTTATTGAGAAGAACACCTCTTTCTGAAGCATCCATTCGTCGCCATGGTGATCCCAATCGGAAAGCATCTTGGGCTGCCTTCACTGCTAGGTCTACATCTTTCTATAATTTAGTAAAAGATACACATATATATGTTCTGTTGTTGTACTGTTGGTACCAGTGATAACAATAGGTGTGGCCATAGCATCTTACATGTAAACGATAGTACATAATTATTTCAAAATAAAAATTAATACAAAGGTGGCTCACTATTATGCAATCATGTATTTTGTTGGCTCAGAGAAATAACATATAGACTCAGAGCACCGTTGTTTATTCTAAAAAAAATATCATGATGCCATTTTCTCTTTTTCACTTATATTAATACAATATATGTATTGCAGCTTTTTGATCACTGTGAGAATAAAGTACTATTTATATCTGATAGGAAAGAGAGCAACTCCTTAATATCACTCAGGAAACAGAGCAACTCACTAACAAAAATCTGTGCACTCAAGAAACAAAGCAATTCAGTCTATCAGACAGGAAACTTCAATAGCAATTTAATTTACACTGCTATCACACTTTTCATCCTTAAAATTTCAGTTTTGTTGTTTCAGTTTCATTTGATGTCTTATTTATATCTTATTTGGTCAATATAGTGAACAAACAAAAAACCAAGTAATTTATCTTGGTATTTAAGGAATAAAGGAAAGGAAAATCAATATTTCACGGTATCAAAATATTATATATGACACCGGTACATATTTACATAAAATCTGAAAAAAAAACTGTTGTTAAAGTAATTCATTGCTATTTAGTTGGATTTTCCAATGAATAAATTAGAACATGGACCAATGAATCATTTGAGAGCTGGGAGGAGACGAATTTTTCCCCATGAAATCATAATGCTATTTTGTTTGTATTTAGTTCATTTCCCTCAATGTATGAGGACCAAAAATGCTTGTTGGAGCATACAAAACAGTTACCATGATATCAATTTAAATCCCAAACATTCAAATACAAGTCTAAAGCTGGATAAAGGAAATCATTTACTGAACATTCATTGAACTGATGTTCTGAAAATCTTGCAGTTCTTCCATTTAAATGCTGTGGTGTGTAAATTCCCCTCCCCAAATATTTCATACAATGGTGGACTAGAGAGATATTCATAGCAAACATGGATTTAAATAAAAATAATCTCATGAAAGAATAGCTGCTCAGCCATGCAAACAGAGATCTCAAATTTTTAGAATTGAATTTTTAAAAAACATTATGTGCCAAATATGTGTCAAATTTTAAATTCCATATACATGTAACATTAAGTAGTTAAATAGTTGGCATGTGTTCCAAACTCAAACAACCTTGCATCTTATAAATGAGTTGCAACTTTATTTTTGCTATATTTGTCTTTAATACTTCTGTTAAAGTATCACTTTGTGTATTTTATGCCAGTCAAATACATGCACCAATTATGTTCATGGAATTTTAATTAAAGAGGGTCGGTTTATTATTTGGTATTTCTGAGAACTATATTCAATTTAATCTGATTAAAATCAAATCCTCGAAGCTGCTGTTTATATGATATATCACTAGATGTCATATAAATGGGAGCATCGAAGATCTCTTCTTTGCTAGCCAAGGGTTTCTGATCCGCATCGCTTCTCACGAACATGCAACGGTCTGGATCAGAAACCCTTGGCTAGCTAAGATGTGAGGACCTGGCTTTAGGACTGACCTTCAATTTTTCTTCAAGATGTGTGAAATGCAACATCAAACATAATATTTCTTCCAAGATGAAATTCTGTAATTATTGTGGATTAAAAGTTACCGTAGTAAATAGGTTCATGCAAATTCAAAGAAAGAATACTCTGTGGAGGGGATTGATATGATTTTACAACACATCTACCAATGCCATTATTTTCACACTTAGAGTTTGATCAACAAACCAGTTTCCAGCTTTGTTCCTTTTTTGTCCTCATATATCCTCTAAACCCACACTATATATAAGCAAATGGCACTAGTATGTTTCTTGATTAAATGTATAACAAATTAAGGTAAATTTAGGAACATAAAAACACTTTGGTTTGGAATAATTGATGGTTCATCCAATGCTGATTGCAAGAAATAATCAATATTGGATACTCCTAACAGGATCAGCGATTAAAGTAATTATTCTAGCATTCAATTTGACAGCTTTCTCTAGGTCTTCTCACACATCAACTACAGAATTATATCAAGTAGACTAAAATCTAGTTATCTGGAAAAATTCTGTTTGTCAGCTAGTTCATGCATCAATCAACCGAATTTAAGCTGAAAATGACTATGAGCAGTATTATGCATTTTTTGCTCCATAAATTGAAGTTTTTTTTTAAAAAAGCTTTAAAAATAAGGTGAATGATAGTTGAAATCATATTGAAAATAAGTGTAAAAGGTTATTACCACAGTCTTATTTTGATAAACTTGTTTTGTAGCAAAATATGGGTGTTTTCCCGTGATTTTTCGACTGGGAAACATTGAGCACAGGCTTGCTCAAGTACCATTTTTTAGAATGATGTGTATAATTATATGAAGAAAAATATATGTTAAAATCCTACTTCAGCAGACCTGTGCACTATACTTCCAAATGAAAAATATATAAAAAAAAAATAAAAATGACAATACATGTATTTTCATTTGTTTGCAAAATTGTGGGAATTGGATCATTTAGGTGACATCATAAATAAACAGCGAATGAGCAATGATGTCAGACTAAAATCAAAATTCAATTGATAGGCATTTTTGTACAATGATTCATGAAAATTTGTTTTTTATATGATACTTTTTAAGAATTGGTTAAAATTTGGGCAGATATTTGCTGACCACACCAAATATAGTTCTTTGTCAAAATGTTAAAGATTTTGAATATTTCAAAAACTTGAAAGTGACATTTTATATCAAGAGTAGCATGCAAATATCACCATAGCCATGCACAATTAAATGTGAAACTATCTTTTCCTTATACTCATAGTTTAAAATGTTTCCTTCTCGAAGGAAAAAGGAAATGAAACAAATATAAAAATCTCAAACAAAAATCTGTATTAACCATCAAAATCCTTCCAACAGGTCTGTACAGTGAGTGTTTAAGCTGTTAATGACACAGTCATGATTATTAATGACCCTTGACAAAAAGCCTCAGCATTGTGTTCTGTTGAGTTTTTGTAAACAACACCTTAGCTGTCTGCTTAGTGAATGGAGGCAATGAAATGGATATAAAAAACAGAGGGCATTGGCCAATTTCTCTGCTTTGATGTAAATGAAATAAAGTTGAAGATCCACATAGTAAGAAAACGTCCGGATCCTCACCTTATCTCCTTCAGCGACCTGACAGATGACCTCCCCTGTTGCTGGGTTAATCGTTGGGAACGTCTTCCCCGACTGACTGTCTACGAAATCATTGTTGATGAAAACCTGTGGAGAGAACACAACAGATGCAATAAACGGATGCAAAACGAGAGAAACATACCATACCTATCATAGGTCAACCCTCCTTAGGTCACGTACCACTTAGGAATTCTTTAGATCCACTTGAATTAAGAGCCTTCCCTCTTAAATATGACTTATAATTACCTGATGGTCAAGTTTCATTTCTCTTGTTGATCAGTTTACAATGATTTTCAATTAATTATTATCGGGGGAGATCATTATATTCCTGTATTGTAATATAATGAAATATTATTTTTGTGATTACCCCCTTTTGCATTATTGATTAGTGTATTATATACATATATAATGTACAAATAAATATAAATATATATATACATGTATACATGCATGTATAACCTTTCAATGTCATTTTAATAAATGACATTTCATAAAACTTTTGTTTAATTGTGCTGTTAAATATAAAGCAGTGTTGTGATTATAACTATAAGGCTATTCTATTTAAATATTCGAAGAAATCAAATTTCACATCAAAATGTATTACATAAAATTACCTTATGGTTATTTTTCATTTCTTTTATTAATCCTGATACTGCAATGAATTTAATCTTACAATGAATTTAAGTGGCATTTGCAACTGCATTTTTAAAAATTTACCCATTTTTTCTTTTCTTTTATATTTACATCCACTAAGTATTATTCCCTCTATTTCTTACGGAAACTTATAGTTAATTCATAACTTTATAGAAACAGCCAGGCTGAAATCTACACGCCCCATTAATCGATTGGTCGAAATCTACAGTGGCTGAAACTGACAGGACTGAAATTGACATCCCCTGTTTATCGATTGGTCGAAACCTACAACGTCCCAAGAAAAATCAGGACTGCATGAAAGAAGCATGATGATGTCAGACTCAAAGTCTCACAGGAGACGTTTAATTTGGCTGTTTCTTTTAGCTAACGTACTCATGTAATTTAACAGCAATTTAGTGAATTTTACTAACTTTTCATAATTCATTAATTAGTTAAAAGAAAGATGTTAATATAAACAATAAAATGCTTTCCTTGATGATTTATTGGGGTTATGAAGGTAGCGATCATTGCAGAAAAAATTAACACAACCCACTAACACGGGTTATGTATTTTTTCTGCAATGTCGCTCATGCGCGGATCTGGAGGGGGGTCCAGACCCCCCCTGCAAAATTCAAATTTCTTTAAATTACATTGTAAAATTACCAAAAATATGCCTCGGACCCCCTTCCCCTAGCAAACTCAAATAACCGTTGGACCCCCCCCCCCCCCCCCCCCCCGGAAAAAAAATTTCTGGATCCGCGCATTTTGCTACCTTCATATCCAGAATGAATCACCAAAGAAAGTATTTTATTTTATTAAATAAGCATCAAGGGCCCTCAAAAGGATGAATATGGTATTCTGAGCCTATATATACATGTTAATCTGGGTTCTACATAAAGATCTCGATATGGTCAATGGCCACCAACATGATAGTCTTCACCCCATGCCATTACCTGTCCGTGTATCCTATACATCCAGACACTATTCAGCTGCAGCTTTACCCCTAAATGTGACACATCACATATACTCTCTATATGTTTGTTTCATGTCAGTTTCATGAAATTACATTTAAATCTCCATTCCAGTGTGTAGAATGAAAGTTGGTTATATGAACTTTCTAATGCATATGTATAATCCTATATAAATGCATGACCCAACCCTACCCCCACCAAAAAATGAATTATCCAACATTGATTAACATTTGATCCCTAATATGTTACAAAGGCTCATATTATCATGCAACATTAAAAATACAAGATATTTTTTAATTATATATCATTGATAAAGATGTTTCTGTGTGATAATACTGTACATGAATGAAATGCAGGTGCTATAACACTGACATTGTACATGTTGTATGGACTGCACTACCTGTATAAAACTTTATTGTTGCTGTGCATGTGTTTAATGGTCTGGTTCATAATGCACCCTGACTTGCATGAATGCATGAATCAATGATTATTTACCAAAAAACATTGAGTTTAGCTCATTTGGAATTTTGTCAGTGAAGCATGCCAAACAGTTCTATTAATTCCTTAGCAAATTTGTGGCAGCCCTTTTAATTACAAAACAGGTGTAACTGTTACAAATTCATCATTTATTTCATTTTGTATGTTACTTATGAAATTGCTAGTACCGAAGATATAAAACAGAAATTACTGTAGAAGCAGAAATATTTGTTGAGGATTTAATTTCGTTATTTATGTTGGCAATATAAATCAACGTAATTAAATCTATGACGAATTTTTAACCCAAGTATTTATAAATGCAAAGAGATTACGATATGATGAAATTAAAAGCCAATGCAATCTTATTTGGTTTAAAAACAACGAAATTTTGACCCAACGAAAATATATGCTTCTACAGTACTCACCAAATCACATACATTGGGTATAAATGAAAGGACAGTTAAACTAGTTTCATCAGTTAAAGACTGACATTTCAATTTATGCTTGTTGATTTTTCTCATTAGAAACATTTTTAAATTTTATCAACTTAATCCTGCAGTGACTATGTCGACGCTCCCGGATGTTAGCTCTTCATGCATTCTTAGTTCTTGATATCATTATAAGACCATAATGAATGATATATTGTGCATGACTCAAATATGCATGCAGTCTGCATAATTTTGTTTTTCTTTGTTGTTCTTTATATTCAATAATTTGACAATTTATAATGTAATATGTTATCAGCATGCATTTTAAATCAATAAACCATTTTCAGTAAACAAATACATATATGGCACTACCAGTATACATGCATATATAATTCTGCATACTTAAAATTGTGAATATATATGCCAGAAAATTTCATGGTCACTGAAATAATGTTCTTTTGTGCTACGGGACAATATGAATTCTATTTTAAATATAAACGTGTACAGTTTAGGACAACAACATAAAACAAAAAGGTAGTTCTATTGATATGTAAAAGCAGTCTTTGTCAGCGGCGTAGCGTGACCCAAATATAAGTGTAGGCAAAAATTGAAGCCAAATGCTTCACTGATGCGCGAAGTGCGGACGGGGGTAGGTGTGGGAGGGGGTACCCCCCTCCCGCAGGGGGGGGTGGGTTAGGGGGGCCTCCCCCTAGAAATTTTTTTAAAAAGGACGCAGAAATACCACTTTTGAGAGTAAAAAATTGTTAGTTTCAACAAATTAGTTATGAGGGTTTTTATGGAACATTATGTAAATTTAAAATATTTTATTTCCTATTCTCAGTCACTACATTCAATTCGTAATAAAAGCAAACCAAACTTATATTTTTCGTTATTGAAATATACACCGCATCATTAACTATATTCTGCATGTTTTTGTAAACAAAACCAACAACCGTACTATTTCTATATCAACTTCTTTATAAGTCATAACTGATACGCCACATGTACATATATTACTAGGAGTAATAAGTTATTAGTGATAAAAAAAAATAATTCTTGTTTAGCTTTTCGTGGGTTCCAGGCACGGTTTACAGCAATCGCATGCATGCAAAAAAAACCCCGTCGATTGATATTACATATATGACAATTACTGCTTTCGATTTGTTTTATGATTTTTTAACTAATCAAAGTTAATGTCAACTTTGTTTCAAATCAAAAATTGTACACAAATTTTAAAATTTGCTTTACAAAATTATGTGTAGGCAATTGCCTTTTTGCCTCATAGTACGCTACGCCACTGTTTGTTAAACATTGTATTGATCAATAGGGAAGTTAGTATATGCATTGTAATTATATTCAAAACTGCGCAGTATTCACTACATACACGAGTTATGATCACTGATCATTAATATCTGTGGTTTTTGTTGAAAATCACCGTCTTAAATTGTATGTGCGTTTTGAAAAACTGTGAAAGTCTACTGAAATCTACATAATATCTGTACCAAGTAGCTACTTTTCTCGCACCTGTTTACAATTTTAAAAAAATAATAGACGATCCTATTGGTCTGTTACCCCTATTGTGTACATATTTTGCAATCTTTGCACAATATGCTGTATGCCACTTAGACCAAACATTAACAAGTAAATACTTTTAAAAAAAATTTCTATTCAACAGTGTTCAAGGTATGACTTTGCACGAATTACACGGAGATTTACTGCAGCTCTAAATTTGACCTACCTTATTGTATTTGATTTCGGGGTTCTTAATTGGCTGGGGAAGCGATGACATGCAGGCAACATTGTTTCTGAGAGCAGCGGAGAGTGCCCTAAACTTAAGTCCACATCTGAATAACGCCATGTCAAATTTCTTACAGGTGCTTTCCTAAAGTACTGTCAATTCCCCAATCTCCCCTCACAGCAGATAAGACAGTATTCACAGTATTGTGAATAAAAAAAAAATAGGTCGAGAGTACGGTGGCCTCCAAGTGCTATATTTCAATTGCGTAGTACATTTAGCTAAAATGCAAATTCTGCATTTAAATCTAACTTGATGTACAATGTACTACACTACTACACCATTTGCACGGTTCGGTTCGATTCACTTTTTGCACGGCACGGTTCGTTTCTTGCAAATTCGGTTCGCTTCTTGCACGGTACGCTTTGCTAAAATTAGCGGCACGCTAAATGTGAAGGGTTTGCGCGCTGGCCAGAATGCTTTGATTTTTTTCCGATATTTTTTTTTTTATTTTGCCCGATTGACTTTAATAAGATGGTGATTTAGACAAGCATTTTTCTCTTTTAATATAATGTAGTATTTCAATTTAATGAAAATTTGAACTTCTCTATATACCCCGTTTTTGGTACGTCGCGTGAAACGTATCGGAATCCGGTGAGCGAATGGGATGTTTAATTTTGATTAAATTAGTACTATCTGTATTTTATTCATAATTTTTTTATAAAAAGGTTATTATTGCTTAAAGATACTAGTATTCAAGTTCTGTAAATACTTCTAGAACCATTTGAACAAGACCTTGGACTTTCGGTTGGACGTAGCTATCTATTCCTTGAGTCAAAACAAGTAAAAAATGACGTGGTTTCAAGCGAAATATACACCGATTGCGTAGTGCCAGACAAATCTTGTTGATTTCACAGATCTATGGCTGAGAGGCCTGCAATGAAATAGACAGGCCTACGTCACAACGCTGTTTCACACAACTACCCAAAGTCCAAGCTCTTGTTAAAATGGTTCTACTGCTAAAAAATCGCCTTGACTCTATTCCGATGGTTTTCGGCGAGTGGTTTTACAATACCTATTAACAATTCTGGTACAATACCAGAGTCGTATATAGAACCATTTTAACATGACCTTGGACTTTCAGCAGGGCGTAACTATTTATTCCTTGCGTCAAAACAAGTTAAAAATGGTTTGGTTTCAAGCGAAATATGCATCGATTGCGAAATCTTAGCTCAAACGCCATACAAAGCTTGTCAGATTTCAAAGAGCCATGGCTGAGTGGCTAGCAATGCAGCACATTGCTGTTTGACACAACTACCAAAAGTCCAAGCTCTTGTTAAAACGGTTCTAAGATTAAACAGTTTTTCATACTTAGGTAAGAATTAAAATGGAGATGGTAGCACTTATATGTTCATTGTCAATGCGATCACTACCAGGTGATTTAGAATCATTTTAACAAGAGCTTGGACTTTGGGTATATTTCCCTTGAAACCAGCGTCATTTTAATTTGTTTTGACGCAAGAAATAAATCGTTACATCCTACAGAAAGTCCAAGCTCTTGTTAAAACGGTTCTAAGATTAAACAGTTTTTCATACTTAGGTAAGAATTAAAATGGAGATGGTAGCACTTATATGTTCATTGTCAATGCGATCACTACCAGGTGATTTAGAACCATTTTAACAAGAGCTTAGACTTTGGGTATATTTCCCTTGAAACCAGTGTCATTTTAACTTGTTTTGACGCAAGAAATAGATCGTTACAACCTACTGAAAGTCTAAGGTCTTGTTAAATGGTTCTGTTATTTTTAAGTTCACACAAACTGTAAAGAAGGTCCATATCCGCTTCCCTACGTTACAGGCGCTTTTAACAATTGTATTTTTTATTAAATTTTTATTCTTTCAAAATGCATTATAGTTAAAACAAAAACGTGTCACGTGACGACCAAGGAAGTAAAGAAAAAGAGTTTATTATGGAAGGCCATCTTCGCTAGGCAAGAGTTTCTGATCCGCACCGCTCCTCACTGACGTAAGAAGGGGTGCGGATCAGAAACCCTTGGCTAGCGAAGATAATGAAGACACATTACGCAATTAATTTATATAATGGAGTCAGTATTTAGTTGACGTTATATAAGTCTGAAAATTTGTATACGTTGGGTCTAATACTTATAGATTGATACATGTACATGTAGATATACAGTGAATAAACTACATGAATTTCACGAGTTTATGAAAAACTAACCATTTTGCAGATTGCGGAATTTGTTTGCTAATTTCTACAGATCTGACAAAATCTTCCGTTTTTTATTGTCTTCCACTCCATTTCTCCCAGTCTCAACATGGAGACGGTTTCAAATGCAGTATTCAATTAAACCAAACTAAACCTCCGTCCTATTTTTGCTTCGGCAAGAGACGACTTAACATCATACAAACAAAACTTAAACATAACTGTATCTTAAACTTCGACTTTTTCAGAACAAATATTATTGAAAGCCCTAATTGCCAGTGTGGATTTTACCAAAAGATTCTTATCATTTGTTTTTGGATGTAAGAATTATACCAATGCACGAAATGAATTGTTTTCAAACCTTTTGAATTTAAATCAAACTAAACATTATTAATTGTCATTTACTTATGCGGGGAGATGAATCTCTGAGTGTCAATTTAAACCAACGTATATTTTTTTTTAGCTTTCCAAAGATTTATCAGAGATTGTGGTAGATTCTTCTAATTTCAGTCTTACAGCCTAGACCAAATTCAAACAGAACTGTATTTTAATACATGTACGTTTGTTTAATAATTTAAATACTTAATTAACACCCATTTCTCTGTACTTTCCATTCTAAACTACTATACAGTTGTAAATTGTTATACTTGGTAAGAACCTCGTGAGTTGTAAGAACTTGTGTTCGAACCTTTTGTATATGTTTATCCAATAAATATGTTGAAACCATCAAACGACGGTTGCTTGTTGTTTTTAATCTAACTGATATTGTTTTAACTTTTATATGACGTTAATATTTGTACAATTTTCAAATTCCGTTTTAAATAGGTATCTCCGATTTGACCTCCTTGACATCCCGAAAACTTGCTTGATCGTGCATAATCATCGATCATTCGCTAAATTAATGCCAAAAGATTGAATTGAATAGAAACTCTGACACGTTTTTGATATCGCATGTATACCTGATTCACACACAAATTAACAAATTCATATGAAACCAAATTAAGTTACCTCTCTTACCTCATATAGTTGAGGCCACTTTTAGACTTTATTAAAAAAATAACTATTAATATATATATATATTAGTTTACAGCTTAAAGGGGCATGGTCACGATTTTGGTCAAAAATTATTTTTTCGATTTTAATGTTTACAATTCTTCAGTAAGGCATTTTTAATAGGCAACCAAAATTTGGGTGTCATTTGATGAGTCATAAGCGAGTTACAGAGCTCACAATTCATTGCTCTGTAAACAAAGCGTTTGCTTACATTTTGAATGTTGAAGTAAAAATTCTAGTTTTAAAACTAAAATGAATGTGTTAATCGTTAGGAACTGTTTATTTATGCTTAATATGAATAATAAGATAGACAAACCAGCTTTGAAAAGATTTTTTACTGGTATATTGAACGTATGTAAACAAAAACAGGGCACGAGCCTTGTTTACATGACGAAGAATTGTAAGCCCTGTATCTTGCTTAGAACTAAACGACTGGCACCCAAATTTCATTTTGATCATTAAAAAATGCATTCCTAAAGCAATGCAAATAATAAAAAAAGAAAAATGAATTTGACCAAAATCGTGACCATGCCCCTTTAAAAAGGCCGTGGCAATTTTTAGGCTATAACGTAACAGCTCTGTGTAAAGATATAGGAAAATAATAAAAGATGGGGGAATACGACAGTGCAAATGCCCATTTGGTTTAATTGTAACCTATTCTCTCTAATTAAATCTAATTGATGGTATGAATATTACAATACAAGTTTGCAAAAGCACAACTTCTAACTATACAATGTAATACGTTTTGAATGTTTTAACAAACAATAAAAAAAAACCACAGGTTGTGTGTTCGATACCACAAAAACTTTTGAATTTAAAAACCCTAGCTCCATCGTGTTACCTATTGTCTGGTGTTTTATTTTTTAATAAACATCACTTTATGCATTACAAATTAAATTCAAAAACTTTCATGACAAAGGAAATTACAAATGATTATATATCTGGTGTTGTTACCAGTGAGCCATTTCAGTCACAACTAACCCCAGTGTTTATATGCTATATGTGACTTCGACCACGATTTTACGGACTTGTATTATTTTTCTAAAACGTTCAATTGTTGGTATACAAAATGACATTTTTAAAGAAAGTGGGCCATCTCTTCACGTTTTTGTTAATTGAAATCGGGTTGATTTCCTTTAAATCTTGTATGGACTATCACAAAAATATGGAGCTCAGACCCACTCTAAAAAAGGAAATGCATTGAAGTTCTAAAAATGACACTATTTGGGAGGTTTTGATGCGCATACGCCATTTTAAATCAACCTATTCCAAGTATTTAATATTTCTAAAAGTTATAAATCGATGTTATGATAAATATACATTGTTTTCAATAACTTCGACAAAAAATACGACATTTGTTGATATTTTAATTTTATAGTATCTTATGTATCCTCATATATCTTATTATTAGGGTCTTCCGCCATCCTCTTCATTAAGGACAAGATTGGACAAAATTTTGAGAATTCTGTAGATTCATAACTTAATTCCCAGGTCATCAAAATTTAGATTTTTTTGTTGGTATAATTTAATTTAACACGTGTTAAAATCATGTCTCTCAGAAGAATAACTCTCGAGTTGTTGTCAGTATATATTTCCTATAATGATTTTAAATCCTCGTTGTGTCTTAGCTGGCCACTGGGTATCATGATTTGATGAAAATTGAATCTATTAAAATTAAAGTTATGATGTTACATGTTTCATGCTTCTTGAGAAAAACAGATTTTAAATCATTGTACCCTTATTCCATTTCTTTTTTCAACTTTAGTTGGTTTGGTTTGAACATATTTTATTGCATAAACATATATAAATGGTTCGAACACAAGTTCTTACAACTTACGAGGTTCTTCAAGCATAACAATTTACAACTGTAAAGTAGTTTAGAATGAAAAATACATAGAAATGGATATAATTACTAATGAAGTTAAATTATTGAACAAGCGTACATGTATTAAAAACAGTTCTGTTTGAATTTGGTCTCGACAGTAAGACTGAAATTACGAGAATCTACCACAAGCATTGATAAATCTTTGAACAGCTAAAAAATACGTTGGTTTAAATTGACTTTCGGAGATTCATCTCCCCACAAAAGTAAATGAAAATTAACAATGTTAATTTGATTTAAATTAAAAAGGTTTGAAAACAATTCATTTCGTGTATTGGTATAATTCTTACATCCAAAAAACTAATTATAAGAATCTTCTGGTAATCCACACTGCACTGGCAATTAGGGCTTTCAATAATACTTTTTTTCTGAAAAGGTCGAAGTTTAAGATACAGTTATGTCTAATTTTTGTGTGTATGATGTTAAGTTGTCTCTTGCAGAAGCAAAAATAGGACGGAGGTTTAGTTTGGTTTAATTGAATACTGCTTTTATTGAAACAAATTTCAATAAACATAATTACATGTATATGATCGTCAGATATTGACACTAATTTTAATAAAAACATACAAGTTTATTCCTGATGAGTTCAAATAATGCAACCACTATATAAAGGAATAACACAACATTAATGCTGCCATTGAGTGCGCCAAAAAACCTAGCATCTCTTAAAGCAAACATAAATTCTAGAGAAAATTTTTAAAAACTTCGTTTAAGCGATGTCAGTCTTTACATATAATAAAAAAAAATTAATTACAACTTCATTTGAAACACTCATTTTAATTATAAATAACAAATTGTAATTATATCGCTTTATATATGTTTTCAGAGGCACTTGTTGGCATTGAACTCAGACAGTACAGAAATAGATCGAAGCTGCACTAGAGGGACCCAAATTAACCTTTCACCATCGCTGCCTCTCTGATAATGAATGGAATTCTACGATACGTTTATTTACGTTTATATGTCGGAAACACAAAGAAATCATATCAAAATAAATAATAATAAACATATAGAGAGAATAAATGTCAAAATTTACGGAAATTTTTTAACATATTCGACTACCATACAGTACAATAGTTTAGGTTTTTTTTTATTTCGACTGATTCAAAGTAACACACATGTACAATATCAATTCATCATATTTACTAGAACAAGTGTGCTATGTCGTAATTAGTTAAAGTCATCGCCATTGGATATCTACAATTGAGAAAACAAGTAATCAAGACAAGCACAATTCACTCGTCTGTTCGAATGATTTTCTTCGCTGCATTTACGCACCCTACCCCCCCCCCCCCACACCATTACCCTATGACTTTTATACTGTGATTGCACATATGCAAATCAGTACAAAAGGAATGTAAACAAACAGTGATGTATTTAATTGTGCTTACTAAAATGAAATTAAAAAACATTATTCAAAAAAAGGAATTGAGGTCAAAACAATATCTAAATAGATTGCATGGTATTATTGATCTAGGCAGGCCAGCGCTTTGTCACTCAAACATGTTTTTATTTGTTTGGGTGGTGCAAATAAAAACATGTTTTGTTTTCTTTAATGTTTCTTGAGTATCAAAAACAGTAGTTATTAGAACCATTTTAATAAGACCTTGGACTTTCAGTAGGACGCAGCTATCTATTTCTTGCGTCAAAACAAGTTTAAAATGACGCGGTTTCAAGCGAAGTATGTAACTATTGCGTTGTTTTAGCTCAAACACCAGACGAATCTTGTTGATTTCAAGGGGCCATGGCAGAGTGGACAGCAGCAATGAAATAGACAGGCCTACGTCACAGTGCTGTTTGACACAACTACCCAAAGTCCAAGCTCTTGTTAAAATGGTTCTAAATAGACTAAAATATAGAACCTTAACTTTTACTATTATAGAACTGCCAAAAATGTTAACGCGGATTTATAACAAAATCTGCAAAATTTAGTACGAATTTCCTCTGTTTGGCTAAAAGTCTATTTTTGTTTGAGCATAATTCCAGTATAAAGTAAAAATGTCGAATGTTTTGTCAATAATGATTCATTTCATTGATACTTTTTCTGTTTAGAACAAATTTTATTCATTACATTGAACTTTATAACAATGCGAATTTGAGAACTCAAACCCTGAGTAAACAACACCCTTAAGAACGGGTTATGAGTAAGGATTAACCACCGACATAGGTTAATTTCAAGTACATTATTTAATTGATTACTGGAAGAAGGCCCAATTACCCCTCATCTTTCCTTCCAAAACATATGATATTTAGCAAAATGGAGTAAATGTTTAAGAACGGAAAAAGAAATACATTTTCTTGTCAGATAAGTGTAGTAATAATGAAAAAATCCCATAAACCCCCTTTTCAAATTCTAATCAAATAATCCACTTCTTTGTTTAAAAAAGTTACATTGAAAAATATTAAACTAAAAATTCATAAACCTTAAGTAAGCTTTAGAGTGTGTTTTTTTTTCTCTCGCACTGATGTTATAAAAGATCATACTGCTTTTGATAAACATAACTAAGTTAAACGTATCCTTTTCTTTCACATCATGTTTGTTTATAAGAACATGCAATTCAGGCCAGTTGAAATATGTTATACATTCATCTCTATTATCAATATATTAAAATCTTTATCGATTCTGGCATAGCCCAATGTACCAGATAACTTAAATTGAATCATATTGCACATACAGAAAGGGAAAAGGCAATGCAGTGCATGTCATGTTTGGATAATTCAAATCTCCTGAGATGTTCTTTATGTGTAAATTGTCAAACTACGTAAGATTGTAAAAAAAAAATTTAAAAAATCCCAATCTAGAAACTGTTTATCAATTTAGATGAGAATATATTGTGTTCTTTCCTAAATATATCCCACTGAGCTAAACAAAGTCAAAACAACACTTTATTGTATATAAGGGTATCAATAATTTTGACCAACTCTGAACAATTTTTGTTCAAAGGACGATATCAACATATTTAAAAACAAATTTATTTTTTTCGAAGTATGTTGACTTGGTCCAAAAATTAGATCTAACGCACTCTGAAAAACATTTTTAAAGTGCGTTGTAACATTGTATATGAGATATTTGTGAATATTTATTAAATAGCGCCTCTATTTCTCTTTATTGGTCCAATAAATACTACAAATATAATGTAAAACATGTAGGACTCGGTTTGACGATTGTGACCTGAGCGTAGCCTGGCCACAATAATATTATAATATTAACCTGACAGATTACCTTAAAGTGCACTCGTGTATCTAACGTAAACCAAATGCAGAAAGTGTTTATGATAAATGCAAATATACTTATTTTTTCTACAAGCCAAAGTTTGACAGTTCCCGCCAAAATTTTACAGACGTTCAAGAAGTTACGATAAAACTACAGAAAGCTGTCAAACTCAAAGTAATATTTCTCTTCAGCAAGAATATATAATAAATGAAGTTCGTGATATCGTAAACACACGGTAAGTATATGCACCACAGACGACGATTCATGCTGAATAAAATGCTCGTTTGTATGTTCACACAAAGAAATGGAGTTCCATGTGTGTGGCATCAGCTCAATGAATTCTGTATCATAGCATTCAAAAGATACCGCGAAATTGCAACGTCGATGGTTTACATGCACACATACTGCAAAAAATACAATAATGGAAAATTTGAGACAACATTGGAGAAATTGCATGAAAAATTGAGAACTCGACCATAAACTACAGGTATATTGCACACATGCTATTTTGTCAACTTGAAACACTTTTAAAATCACGTTCGAATGTTAGAGTCAAACCAAAATATTTATTCGTTAGTGTGTAGCAAAAGTGCTTCACATTTGTTTCAAGTTCATTTTCTGCGCAGACTTTAGGGAACCATAAAACACACGAAAAAACAAAACTCATAATTCAGCAATTTTTAATCCGAACTTTAATTTACTTTTATGCTACTTGAGATTCGTCCGAAATCCCGCACTCAAGTACACGACACAGCAAAGAACATGGATCTAAGGACAGTGAGCATTGTCATTTATTAGGTTTGGTGGCATTAACAGCGCTGGGCACTAATCAGCACGCTGTACAAGACACCAGGTTTGAATATTACTGATTACATCTAGTTAATTAAATGTGATTAATTAGGTGTCCCAAAATCGGTCAGGAATCAATGTACTTTTTCTTTTGATGGTGACCGTAGCTACCTGATTAGATTTGATAAAAATTCATTTTTATATCTAATTTCTTTAGATTATTTGTGTAGAGGAGTAGTGTACTTGTAAAAATATTTTTCGAAAAAATCTAATGCATTTGTGAACCAAAAAAAGTGTCCTGGCTTCTTTCCACCTTTAGCACATGATGACCATTATGTTGATAGATGTGAAAACGTTATGTACACTGAGGGTATTTTAGGGAAGGGGATTTAAGGTCGAAATAGAAAAATTATATGATATTACATTCATTTATAAAAATACCATTTCTTAATGTCATTGCTATGTTAGCCCCCATTGTTCTTCGTTTAGTCGCGGTAAACATTCGGCGATAGTTTCGCGGCTTTGACTTCGCCATTGGCTAAGGTCTCCCCACATGTTTCTATAATGGTAGTCGTGACCCTCGTTAATTCACACCTTGTTTCAAATGAAACGTTACACGTGTAATCGACGTTGACAGCGCATGAAAAACGTTTGATGTTTGCGCAGATTTGGGTGCTGTCATTTGGAGGAATACGACTTCCGCTCCGGGCGGATTTTCCGCTTACCTCCCGGGAAGCCTGGGCGATGACCACGTGATCAAGGGAACTGTCACTTTGACTTTGTGTTTGATCGTTCATTTCGCGTTCACAATATCATTCTAATTATAAAATTGAAACCTGTGTTGTTGTTTTTTTGTTCAAAGTATTATAGTCCTCTTAAAGGCCAATGATAAGGTAAGTTTTAATCTCTTGTTCTTAATTATTGTGTATGTTTCAAATGAACTGGAAATGCACGTTCGCAAAGTCAATTTGTTTTTTGAAATTGTGTCCATAAAACTATAAAACATGCTAACCAGTTCAGAGAAAAGACAAACTTATTGAAAATCTTTGTTCTGTTTGTAATGAATTAGTCAGACACACATAAGTTAAACGTCTCTCATTTCCAGTGTTACGAATATTCAATTAATTAAAACCAACATTGCTTTTCATCATTCTTTTCTCTGTAAGATAACTGCACCTTTCTAATGAAGGATGATACCTTTTTATGCTTGACATACTTTTATGTCCATGTTAACTATTTTGGACTCCCTTGTAACAATTTGGAAAACTTCACAATACATGTACCAAAAAGTGTCCCGCTTGACGCATGAGTAACACGAATGTCTACACTTCCACTAGATTTGTGATAGAAAGCGATGAAAAATGCGTTGCTCTGTAAAGCCTTGCTATGTAGACCACACATCCGAGCAAACATTTTCCTGTTGTCGTATGTACATGGATGTGTTGGTACCAAAAAAAAAAAACCAATTGAAAATTTAATGTTTGGTGTGCTAATAGTAACATGTACTTTCACTTCTGGGCCAGCATCGTCTCCGCAAAATATGGCATTTTTAACTATGCCATCACGTAAATTACTGACTCACCCCCCCCCCCCCCAAAAAAAAGAAAAAAGAAAGAAAGCAAACTGCATTAAGGCATAAAAAAGATATTTACTGCGAGTGCCACAACTGTCAGAAATACACCTTCAGTCGTTGTCGTTTCGATAAAACCATTTTAACAAGACCTTGGACTTTAAATGGGACGTAGTTCTTTATTTTTTGCGTCCTATAAAAGCTAAAAATGACGCGGTTTCAAGCGAAATATCCGACGATTGCATAGTCTTATCTCGAAAGCCAGGCATATCTTGTTGATTTCAAGAGCCATGGCTGAGTAGCTTGCAATGAAATAGACATGCCTACGTCACATTGCTGTTTGACACAACTACCCAAAGTCCAGGCATTTATTAATATGGATCTATCACAGACAAGAACTTATAAACCAACTAAACCCCATCTGAGTTAGAATCAGTTTCTATAGTTAAATAATGTTTTTAAAAAGACTGGAACGAAATAGAAATAAATCTAGGATTTGTGTCAGTATGTGATAGTCTTCATACTAAAAAAACCTTGTATCCTCCAGATCAGATGCTGAGAAGTGTAATTGTCTTAGGTGCTACTTGTACAACGTACATGTTCATGTAAATGTTAATTCACTCATTAGAACAACAACCTTTTAGGAATGTTCATCTTGTTTGTGTAATTTCAGTGTTTGTACGATTCAAGTTTTGAGGAAACTGTGTTTTTTGTGTTTTCTGAGGTCGCACAATGTCTTTGCCATTGCATCTCATGTTGTTTGACAAGTGTTTAATTTCTTGTTAATTAGATTGTACATGTAGCTGCAACGATGTAAGCTTTTTATTTAATCTGACTCAAATGGGGGAGATGGCTACGTTATTGCAGCTTAACAAATAAATTGATTCCAACTCTTCATTGATGCTTAGACTGATTCTGACAAAATGCCTTTCGGTTTGGTTGAAATATTTGTTGATAATAGTACTTTTATCAACATTTTTATAAACTGCGTGAACTGTTGTAATTTTTATTGTCACTTCAACAAAGCTGTATATTTGTTAAAAATTCAAACGTTTTTCCTTTTTGATATATTCGTATAAAGTAACTTTCATGTAGTACAAAATACATAGACCAAGGTTTTCCAAACATAATTTATCAAAGCTTTGCTATGGTGTTTTTTCTTATATGCAAAATGCGTTTATGATTGCAATAGAAAAAAAATTGTTCATAGCTGGTTAGAAATTATAAAACTCTGTTTACATCTGATCAAGTGTAATATGATACATCATCATTATGGATGGATTTCTGAGCACTAAATACATGTACGTTTGATGCATGACTCTCATTCAATATTGTTTGAATAAGATTTACTGTGCAAACAAATGTTTATGGAAGTTAACATCAGGGAGTTATAGTGTTTGACTATTTCTGCAAATTGGGAACCTACTGTATATGATTTACAAATTGACTCTTATAATAATGTCTCATTATTTATAACAATTGTTTGCGCTAGGTGCTAGCTATTTCAAGAAACCAATTCTCCAAAATAGCCTACATTTTCCCCACTTGTTTCTTTTTTTAACAGAAAAGTTGAAAAATAAAAACCCACACAATAAAAACTAGAGAGGATTGAGATTACGAAATAAATTTGATCAATTGGCGCTCTCCATAACTCAGGAAAACGTTGGTTTTTCAAGGTACCACAGTCTCCTTATTTCCCAAGGATATCCTTAAAGTAAAAATAATCTGACATACACAATACAGCGAGTGTAAGACCCTAAAGCATTAGGATCGAGTGATCGATTGGGCTCATCTGTCATCTAATTCATCATTTTATATCAATAAAGCCAATATTCTGCTGATTCTAGTAAAGTTCAATTAAATAAAAAAAAACCCACACCGAACGCTATGAATAATTATGAATGAAATATCGATAGTTGTGACGAAGTACAATTATTAAAGAGTGCGTTTGATAAACATGCAGTGCAAAATAATAATTAAACAAAATGATCATGACGTATGCAAAACGGGCCTTGATAAAGAACATGCAGGTGTAGATGTTTGAGCAAAATGTCTGTCATTCACTGTCTGTAAACAGTCATAATCAGAATGAATTGATTCAAGGAAAATTTGGGAATCTTTTTTTTGCTTTTGTTAAAAAGGGAACGTTAATGTCTTAGTTATTTCAGTTTTGTTTTTATTTATGTTCTGCATGATTTTTAGTAAAATTGTTTTGTTTTTTTTGTCAACCAAGACTTTTCAAATTTATTTCATTTTCAGAAATGTCTTGAATGTCATAAAGTTTCTAGACAAATTACCAGCTATATATATAGTCAGAGCAGATGATAACAGCTAAACAATTTTAATTTAAAACAAAGTATTTAAATATTTACTTTGAGATGCTAAATCTTTTTCTTTTGTAGATTGAAAATTGCTTCAAGTCTTTTTTCATATAAATTTCCAAATAAAGTTTGTAAATATTCACACAACACAAGTTGACAGGTACACTAGCACTTAATTAATCTGTGGTCTATACTTCAACTTACTGTTTTGATAATTCGACCATGCTAAAAAGATATATCGTTCATGTTGCCTGCACAGTGTATGTGGCATTTGTCAAATATATAAACCAACTTCGCGCGTCAAAGGAGTTAATTAATCTTAAGCTGTTGAAAAATATTAAATTACACAGCTTATTTAAAAATGTAAAATATTCTTCATTCCGAAAAAAATAATAAAATTAAATGGCTTTATTTCATCTTTAAAGGGGCATGTTTACGATTTTGGTCAAACGTATTTTCCGATTTTAATGTTTACGATGCTTCAGTATGGCATTTTTAATAGGCAACCAAAATTTGAGTGTCTTTTGTTGAGTTATAAGCGAGTTACAGAGCTTACAATTCTTTACTATGAAAACAAAAAAATTGTTTACATTTTGAATGCTGAGGGTAAAATTCCAGTTTCAGACCAAAAATGAATG
Organism: Magallana gigas; assembly: GCF_963853765.1. NCBI lineage: Eukaryota > Metazoa > Mollusca > Bivalvia > Ostreida > Ostreidae > Magallana > Magallana gigas. The sequence goes on along the minus strand of NC_088858.1, from coordinate 14,474,498 downwards.
TGTTAGACGTTAGGAACTGTTTATTTACGCTTAAAATAAAAAAAAATAGACAAATCAGCTTAATTTTTTTTATTTGCATCAGTATTGAACAAATGTAAACAAAAGCAGGGTACGAGCCTTGTTTACATGACAAAGAAAAGTGAGCCCTGTATCGTGCTTATAACTCTACGACTGACTCTCAAATTTCATTTGCTCATTAGAAATGCATTCTTAAAGTATTGTAAATAATATAATCAGAAAAATGGACTGTTTCCACAGACCATGCCCATTTAAATTAATTATAAACATTGCAGGATGGGGGAGGGGTCCAGTTGGCTTTAAAGGATGAGATTAGGAAACATGTTATATTTTAAGGGCTACTTTAAAAGCATGAGTTTTTTCTTCATAGAAAGATAAAACTACGCCGTACAGTATAAGGTTCCTCGTCGTCTAATAAATCAATTGAAGCGTCATGCCAGTTCCTGAGAGGCAAAGAATCTGAACTATTAAAGATTAAAAAGAATACGAATACAAATCTTTATTTAACAATGCTACAACGAAATCTGATCATGAAGTATAATTATGTTTTGATGATCACAATTCTAAATATTTTTGATTGGATCTTGGGTAGACTTTGCAATAGACAGAATCTGTCATCTATAGATAAAGGAACGTAGTAACCTGAAATACACACAAGTCAGGTAACAATAAGTGATAATTTTCAATACATGCACAAGAATTTTATTGTGTCTTCATTCATATATACATATAAAACACATATATCATTGTACATGTATTAAGTGGACTTGTACATGTATTAAGTGGACATTACAATTGTCATAAGTGGGGATCTTACATTTGGAGTGTCTGTCCTTCGAAAGGTATTGACCGCCATGGTGATTCAAACATATTTTTAGTATCCATGGGATTATGACTAGGAAATAAGGAATAGATCAGCAATGAGTTTTCGGTGTAACGAGAGACTTAAATCATTTGTCGGGTTGTCGAGGATGTCATTTGTTATTACATTGGTATTTAGCAAGGGGCAGTGTTATGAGTTTGCCTAAACATGGATGACACATAGTGTGTCATTCATTGTTTGATGATCGCATAAAGAATTACTTAGTGTAGAAACATACAAGCATAAAAAACTACACAAACAAAAAACATGTAAAATATCAGCTTACCATACCGATATGTCCCGCTTAAATTGTTTTGTTTGTTAGTTCTAAGTTACAATGAAGTTATATTAGTATTCAGTTTGTAAAACAGTAGAAAGACAGAAGAATCGGCTTTTAACAGACTGTTGATTGATATCAATATATAATTATATATATGTAGTTATCTATTATTTCAAATGAATACAAGTATATGTCGAGCACTTTTGTTTCATCTACTGAAGGTTCTGTTGTTTTCCCTGTGTTTGAAGCCTTATACTTGAATGTGCCAATGTATTATGGAAAGGTTTTGCTTAGTAGGCTTCGCATGTTATCCAATCAATTTGACTATCAATAAGATATGCTTAAAATAAAAAAAAATCTACATTATCTTTATTAACAGTAAGGATAAAATTCAGTTATATTTAAATGACCAATTACATCGTTCTTATCAAATTGAGGAAATATCTTTTAAAAAACTTTTATTTAAAAGTTTTAAGTTCATTTTTTTTAAATATCGGTTTTTGGTAAAAGACAGCACGAGACAAAAGTAATACGAGGCATAATGGCCCCGACATTAGCACACTGAAAACAAACTTATCAAGGTCTCCTAATTGTTTTGGCCTGCTAATTAATAATAAATTACCTGTGCGACAGTAACTCTTCCTAAATGCTGTGTTCCTATTGTTTCAATGATCAGCTGTTTGACAAGGAAACTGACCATGAAATGATATTTTAATTTACAAAACCCATTCTCTTTATGAATAAAAAACAGGTGGGTAAACCCCTCGATGTCGGTCTAATTTATTATTCACCAATGGTATTCGATGTGCTGATTCTACAGTAGATATAGCATTAAAATCTAATTTCAGAAAAATAAGGATTAAGGTCAATTTTTTTTTTTGGGGGGGGGGGGGGCACTTAAATGACGAGAAAATGTATTATATGTATGTTCATATCAACTTGGCTATTTACAAACATTTTCTTGTGCCAAAAACTGAGTTTATTTGCCTCTATTTTTCGGTTGTTGAAATAGTATAACTGTATAAAAATTATTAATTGCAGTTAAACAGTTCCAGATAACTTTAAAAACTACATGTTATAGCAAATATAAGAGCGTTTTACAAATTGACTGATAGGCATATACAAGAGTTTGTTGCAGATGCTTTGATACAAGTTGTATAATCTTTATGTTTTATGACCCAGTTCTAAGAACAGATCGCATGTGACGGATGAAAAATTAGGTTACAATGATATGCACAAAGCAAATCCGAACATCACAAAGTCATGTGTAAAATGACCATTCATCTACTCTCCGTATATACAGTTATATTTATCACGCAGCGTCATTTTTAGATACAAGGGCCATCTTTGTTCGAAACGAAGGGGATTTTGTGGTAGCTTGCAAAATACCCCGTTACAAATTTTCTATTTCATCCTGTGACGTATTTTTTTTCGAATATAGGCGATGTGTCTTCTGACGTAGCAAAAACTTCAACCAATTGTTGTGACATTGCTCTTTTTTTCGTTTATCTCTTGACACTTTATCAAGGTGATCATTAATTACGGAATTCAGTCAGTTAGTGTATATAAATAACCTGCTTCTCTTAATTAAACAGAAGTTAACAACTGGATATCTTCTGAAACATATGCAAGTATGTGATCATTTTTTATTTTTGCATTGAAATAACCTTAATTGACGAATAAACTTTATAAAAGTAATCAGCATTTTAAAAATATAAATAAAACATTCACAACAGGTGTAAATATATAATAAATTTCGTGGTAATTATTTGCACTAGAAGAAAAAAAAAATCACCAAAGTGTTTTTATTTCTTATTATATCTATATCCAGGCCTACACGTGCCACAGCGCGTGTCTAATTGTCAAACATTTGCTCAAAAAATTAAATTTAAAAAATGTATAAAGTTTTGGTTTTTTTTAATTTTGCGTAACAAAATTTCAATCCCTCTTTAAGGACCATGTACGCTCGCTATAGTTTTGTGACATTTATTTGTCGTACAAAAAAACTCGACCACAGTTGTCTCTTTAGTATGCATGATGCGTTCGTCAGGTTTGTAGTCCAACCTTTTTTCTGCCGTCAAGGTGTGGATTAATAAAAGGACAGGTAGATGGCAGATCAATAGTTGCCGATCAGCCCCGAGAGTCAGGCCACACTCCGCTCTTTCTCTGACTGCATACAATGTCTTAATAGGAAACTTGCTCTCCCCGCGATCTTTCTTTTCACCAGCCGTGGTTTAACTACATTTTGTATACTGTTAATTTAATACCCATCAAAATAGAAATCGTCCAAACAAATCAGGTAAAAGAAAATAGTAATTCTTTATTTAATCATTTTGCTTCACTTTTTTAAAAATGCTTTTTAGCTTTTAAGAGGACATTAGCGCCAATGCATTTTGTGTCTTTTTTTTTCAGAATGGACTCAAAGTACTTCCGCTATTTCGTGTTATTATTGGGATACTTCTCCTGCGTAAACTTTACTGTCACCGGGACCCACCAGACTTACCACAACATTCTTAGGAGGATCAACCCATTCCAAAGAATGTGCCTCTGTAACCGGTGGACGCGGAGACTCCAATTAGACCGAATGATTCTAGAATTGTACCCTGGACTGTTCAATACACAGAAGAGTCTCCGCTTTATGCCCGTGGTCAAGCCCGTGGGTGAAGGGTCACATGTACATGGCACGGGTTCCTATGTAGGAAATACTGTCGGAAATCTAAACGGGAAACCGGAAACACAGTCCTGTTGTGGAACGTAAGTGATTTCCGGATTTTTTTCTTTCCACATTTTCCATTACAATGTAGTTCCAGAAATTGATATATTTAGTGGGAGATAATTTAGCTTTCAATGACATGGAATATAGTTATTAATTACTTATCATTTAATTTTTTTTTCTTGTCGGCATTCAAATGTCAATTATTGCAAAATCATGACATTGTTCAACTGATGATACATTTGGGTGTATCTGTAACTTCCTTTTCGCGCATTTTAAATTAAATTACTAATCTCAAAACCCCTTTGTTTATGGTATGTTCAATAACAGACCACAAACATGAATAATACATATGTAAACAACAAAGTCAATTGAACAGGATGATCCTACAAATTTCATTTTACGCTTTTTCCGCGAAAGATTGCGCATTTGTTTACCAAATATCTCTTTTTAAAAACCTAGAGGAAGAGGTCGTGAGTAATTACAGCAAATTCTTGCTCCTCCGACATCTCTTCCTGTGACTGCTTCACCGCAACATCTGTTTAATTGGAAAACAGTACAACTTGTAGTCGTAGTTGTAAGATCTCGCAAAGTCTTGAAACGCAAAAAAAAAATTTACCTTGTCTGATATGTAATCTACACCCATGGAAAGAATGATTCACATTTAAATGTAGAGAGAGAGAGAGAGAGAGAGAGAGAGAGAGAGAGAGAGAGAGAGAGAGAGAGAGAGAGAGAGAGAGAGAGAAATGGTGTTTGGTGTAATTAATATCAATATGTAATTTTTTAAAAAGAATGAAAGGCATAGCATAAGTGATAATGAAATTATTTACAATGACAAACCATGAGATTTATACCATTCAAATGTAAAATATACTTCAAGTAAAAAAGAGTGTAACTTTCTAGATGCTGCTAAGACTAGTATCTTTGCCTACTTTAAATTTGACATTACAAATCGCACATTTGTTGACTGTGCACTTAAACATCCATTAAACATTCTTGAGTTAGATTCCAAAGTATTGTTGACCGCGAATCATTGTTATTTCAGTGCGAATTCTCTTTTTTTAGAACGTCACAGTTTTAGGATTAATTAAGATCCTATACTAACTAATAAAAAACCCTGGGTTCACTCGATGACACAAGTAATTAAAATCTCGACCTGTCCTACCTACATTATTTATTGATCAAATTTTCAAGAATAAAAAATGCAGAAGGGCAATTTCCTTTCCAGTTTATAGCTCCCTGTAGGTATTCATTACAGCCATAAATGAGACCCGTCAGGATTTTTTATATTTTAATTTCTCTAGACCTGCTCCATTCTAAATTGTCCTATTTTAGTCATTTATTTACTCCAAAATCTGTCAACAGAAAGCGTAAAGTGCATGAAATAAATAAATTTAATTATACTTGTTTATTCATTATTATCAAATACATGTAAATTATGATTCCTTAAATAAACTGCTTGATATATTTAGTTGTATGCAAATGCCGTCCTCTACATAAATTTATTTATGTCGTGGTCAAAATTCATGCAGTATATCAAGAATCTAGAAATGTTTTGTAAAGGAAATCCCCGCCTCCCCCCCACCCCCCCCCCCCACACTTCTTGTATTTGATTTTTTTTTTAAATTAACTGGAATTGATAATAACAATGAACTACATATACATGTACTACTAAATTATAAAGCCATACTTATATATACATTAAATGTATTGTTCTTATCTTTTTCTTTATCAAAGCTCCGATTATGTTGTGTGCATGATAAGAAAAAATGTTTATACTGAATCAACAAATACATTTATATGTAAATTTGCCATATTGTTCAAAATGTCTAAATTAATACATTTACCCCTTAATTTAGTACGGACTGATCATGAAGTTTTATTCCTTAATTCGAAACTATTCTTGAAATTAAGTTTAATATAATATTTTTATTAAAAATTTAGCAATGCATAGAATGATTTACAATTGAATAGTTTGAAATCATCAGCTTTAAATCATTTGTTATGCGTTTGATACTCAGCTATTTTTGCTGAAAGTCAAATCTTTAAATTCGATTGACGCGTGCTTCTGTGTTTAAATTTAGCGTATAATGCAAATCCCGTGAAAGAATGTCTTTGAAGAACCTTGATATGTAGTAAGAATTTATATAAAACAAGTGACCAGGCTGACCTAACACTAAATGACCCGTTGATTTACTGGGACATATGTACTGAAATTCAGCAGTCTGATACAAACTTAAGGTACATTACCATCTCATTAGGTGCGGTCTGCATGCTGATCAGGGCGACTGGCATGCCACCTTCAATATTAATGCCGTGTATTGTCCTTAAACTCCCTGTTATTGAAATGTTCAAACATTATTGCTTCCTTTGATATTATTTTTTGCCTCTTAAAAACAGTCATTTTTTCCCAACGATTTGTTACCCCTCCCTCTTTTTAGATAACTTAATTTTTAAAGTTCTGTTTTGTTTTGAATAATCAGCATTTGATGTGATCAATCGTCAAAAGAAATTATTCATTTCAACTTTATTCACAATATTTAATCGATACGATGTTGAAAAGAAATAAAGATATTGCTGCTTTTATCATAATAAACTAGAATTTAATATAGAAACAACCACAATATATTATTGTTTGAATAAATGTGCGTTCAATTTTGATTGATTATAACGCTAAAACACAAGTAATGTTTTCCGCATTTCAACAATGTGCTTTCTGTTTTCGAATTGACTAAAATATTTTTCGAGATCTAAAACCTTTTAGTGGGTGTTTTTTCACTGTCGTCGCCAAGATATTTTAAAAATAGAACTATGGATGTTGTACATGTACATTTATATGGATATATTTCCACTGATAACATTTTTTTCCTCATTAAAAAGAAGTGTTAAAGAATAAAGAATGAATATATTTCTGTATTATTTTGTAGAAATTATGCATATGAGATACTCAACAAAACCAAGGAGAGTGGACGAGAGCTTAGGGTGGTTCACTTTGATCATCAATACCAGTTTGTGCCCGTCGGCCGCTGCGAGTAAGTATCCGAACACATTTTTAACACCAATATGTACAATTTTGATAGACAGCTTACACTTTTTTTTTAGTATATGATTACTTAATTTGATGCAATGTTCATTATTTCAGATCTACCACGCCCGGGCAGTGCGGTCGAGGATCGTGTTTACAAATGTACAGACATTACTGGATGCTAGTGTGGGATGACGACTTGTCTCATTTCCCGCCAGTCAAATTCATCCCCGTGGAAATTCCATCCCACTGCGAGTGTGTAAATGTAGGAAAAGCACAGAAAACATAGAGCCGCAAATACTAACAACCCAGCTTTCAACATGACCAATGGTCATGTGTTCGAAGCCAACAGACTGTCCAATAGTGTGACTATGTTAGCAAAATTCTGACCAATAGTGTGCTAGTATTTGTCATCATTGACGACGTACTAGAAGACAGCGGGACAGGCTTCACTGCAATAAACCCACGAAATGTGATTACTCTGCACTTTAACTCTTCCGAGATAACAAGAGTCTACCGTTCATATTTTGACCTTTACTTTTTTGTTGTGGTGAACTTCCTGGCGCATGTCAATTCACTTGAACATTTCCGTCGGCTGCTAACCATGAATGGTAGTTTTTTTTAATGATTTTATGAGGAGAGTTGCGTTCTTAGGCTGTATTTGTGATCAGAAATTACGACATGACGTTTTCTCTACACAAGTCCGTGCCTGAAAAATGAATCTGAATAATTTAGTATTTTTCCCCCAGTGACAATAATTTATTTTGTTGGGCGTTTATCATCAATGTCTTTATCTACGAAGTTTTGTCGATTCATTCCTTGTCGATAAATCTGGCTGTGTTGTCATTTAACAGGAGTTTGGCGTGTCGACAAAATAATTACACATTCAAATCACTCTGCCATCAACATTTTCGTTTGATGAATAGCAAATGTAAGATAAGTTTCATTGCATCAATGTGCGTATTTCTTTCTTTCTTCTTCTTCTTCTTATTTTTTTTAGTTTAATGTTAATATATATACATGTACTAATTCTACACCTGATGTATGTAATGATATGTTTCTTTTTTGCGCTGGGTGCTTAAGCACCATTTTTTATGCTTATAATGCTATTTACATAGTTTATTATATATAATAAACTTGTGATGTTCAAATTTATATGAAAAACATGTTACTCTACGATGAAAAAACACAATAAAATGCTAAATAAATGGTTGAACATAAAATAGCACGCCTAGTCATTTGTAAAAGAAATAAAAAATGCATCAATATCCGTTTTAGTTGCAGCATGTAAGTCAAGCAATATTTGTTTTTGATAAACAGAAATATAAAACTGAAAATTGGCCATTCATCAGAAAATATTTAAAAAGAGGTGGGGGGGGGGGGGGGAGGGAGAGGTAAAATCACAACCCGAACGTAACACAAATTTTTGCAATTCCAAATATTGACAAATTTTTGCAATTCCAAATATTGACAAATTATGTAAATAGTCTTTTATGGAATTTCGTTTAATTTAATTAATACTAGTTTTTTTTCGACACAGGAGTAAAACACAAATTCTTTGGTTTCGTAGATCACATAAATCATTGATATTACGATTTCTTGACGATTTTTGACGTGTTCGTAATGTTTTCAAATACGAGAGCTACAACATTCCTTGTAGCCATTAAAATTCCTAAAATATTACTGCTTACATTGATTAACCATAAATATTTCAGGGAACTACCTTTCCTTTAATTGTTTTTACTACTTCCTTCCAAAAGTGTTTACACAGCAAGTTACAAATGTTAGCTATGCGGACTAAACTGTGGGTTTTTTTTCAATTCTTTCAAATTATCATATATTTATTAATTTATATTATAATGTTTAATGATATATTAGTATAATCTATATTAATTGATTTAAAATAATCATGTGATATTCTAAATACTGACTATTAAATATCAGATTTATCAAACTGAAAGTTTACAAAGTAAATACAATGGAGAGAAGAAGTTTTAAAGAAATTCAATTGTCACATTTTAAAAGTCAAATCAAAATCAGGAGTTATCTTTTAAAAAACCGCCCAAATTTTCATTTTCGAAAGGATGACTGTTCTACTAGTAATCAGAATGGGTAAAATAGGACCGATGTAGAAATGTTAATTAGCAATGACATATAGAATTGATATTATTGAATTGTTTACATGTATATTTCGAATTTCATATTTGTATTATTAAGTGCTTAATTGATTGATTGTTTGATTGCATGAACAAAAATAGAATGCCATGATTTCGTTTGCTCTCTATTTGTTTGAATTAAAATGTTCAAAATTTATGTAGAACTTATGCTGTTATGCTTTATATTCAAATATTTAAAATGCCAAAAATACAAACATATCATTTGAAATGTACTTTCACTCTACATGTATATTCCATACAATTGCGTTCATAACTTTATAAATGCGATTGTTCCCATCATAAAATTTTAGGGAAGTTAAAACAACTTGAAACAACAATGGCATCATGAGCTACAACATTAGCTATGATAAATAGAATGTGCCAAACGAAGAACTATAGTTCATATTACTAAAATACGTTGTTAAATGTTTAAATTATTTTTTCGAATTGTTGATATTCTTATAGTTGGTCCTCTAAATCAGCAATTGAATAGTAAAAAGCAAAAACATAACCAATATATATATAAGACTGTTACCGAGCAAACATGTTTGCACCAATTCAGGCGTTTTTGTAATTTTTAAACAAATGAAATGCTTTCGTTGTTTCTCACTAAAAGCAGAATAATTAACTTGATTTGGAACATCCATGAAAAGAATACCGATTATGGATATCGATACAACGTCTTAATTATTTCTTCGTACATGTCACCATACATTGCACTCAAAGTCCGTTCATGATAAGATAACAAGACAATCGTGTCAATGTGTCGATGATAACTGAACATTACCCGGTGTAATACCTAAACAAGGAATTAAAAGGATGTCGAGCGAATTCACTCTTTGTCCAGCGTGTGGCAAAATGTTTGAGGAGCCAGTAACGCTCGCCTGCTTTCACACGTACTGTTTTCAATGTGTGTCTAAACCAAACGAAAAATATGTCTGTTCTATTTGTAACTTTGAGCAAAATGGTAGCGGGGTCAATACGGACAGTTTCACTCAAACATTTTGTGATGTCATTCGGACGGAGAGAAAACTAAAAGATGCTTGTTTTGGCTGTGCCGAGAATTGTGCTGCCAACTACTGCTTTAATTGTCAGGACTCCTATTGTTCGAAATGCTCAAAAAGTCACCAGGAAGGTGTCGGCAACACACATGAACTCGTATCGTTTGCGTCTGTTCTTGAACATGGCTTCGAAAAGAGAAAATCTATCTCGCCTCTTTGCCAGTTCCATGGTTTGAGCCTCGCTCAGTTTTGCATGACGTGCAAGAGACTTGCGTGTGGTGATTGCGTGATTTCGGAACACAAGGGTCATTGGTGTCTACCCTGTCAAAAAGCATTAACCCAGTCAGCGGGTGACATTAAGACAACCTCGAAATTTCTAAGACGTTTTCATGCTGAGTATCATAAACAGTGTCTCCTCGTACTGGATTATTTAGAAAAAGAGAAAGACCGAATCAAAAACGAAATAAGAAACCTATTCTTAGAGATTCGACAAATTTTGGAAAAGAGAGAAAAGACTTTGATTCAGAGTGTTGACGAAGTATTTGACGAAGAAAAGAAACGTTTAAAAGAGAGAGAAAGGGTTTCTTCTCGAATGTGCTCTTCGGCGGCAGCTGCAAGCACAAAACTCACATTCATCAACAAGTACGGTACCGCGACCGAAATGTTGGCATATCATTCCAGAATCAAAGAAAGCAAGCTGTCGGCATATTGTGCGACTCATGTGCAACTTCTCCCAAAAGCTGTCGTGAATCAATCATCTTCGCTGATTTCCGAAATCGATGGTCTTCTAGAGAGGTTGAACTGCACCATCTCTCACCAAAAGGGAGACTATGTGAAGCGATTACTAAACAGGTAAAGACCCAACGCCTGCAATCCATCAAGCTATCAAAATTATGAATGACACATCTATTCGTTCTCATCAAAATGAATGGGTTTATTTCAAAATGTAAATTATTTTCAATTTAATTCATGAAAAAAAAATCACATTCACATTTCACGATTTTGAACATATATAAGGAGTAGTTCAATATAGTAATTCATGACCGAATTTTAAGAAAATACATGTATACAGAATATCAAATGTAGTATTAGTACTCTATATGTATGAGAATGTGAATAGTTTTTAACAGTTAATAGCGTATTGCATCAATCCCGTACTATCTTTAACAGCGATACCTCTCAGTCGGATCAAATGGTCTTGGAGATTGTCTGGTGTTTGTATCTCTAGCATCCCCTTTGTGGCTGGCACAACTTGCTTCGCGACAAGGCGTGACATAACACTGTATGTGACTACCTTTTTCATTTCAGTTGCAGTGTTCAACTGAACGATACTTGCGCTTTCAAAGGCGAGGCCCAGTGATGCATCATGGTAGAAACCCATTCGATTTCCCGTCAATCATACTCGATCGTCTGCTTGTCGTCAATGGTCGACGGATAAATCCGTTCCTGGAATGGCTAATGGAATCTGAAGAATCAACAGACCCGTTGACGGACGGTGTTCTCATATGGGGTCCACCATTCATTGGCTCAACCGTCTTGACTCGAGGGGACGCTATTTTTGGCGAGCGACATTTTGATTTGAAGAAAGACACAATGAACACTAGAATAAGCGTTGCCGTAGCACCACAAGCACATCCTATTCCAATTCCTAACATCAGCTGATCTGAAGAAAACAAAAAAAGTACCTATAACTTCTATATATAGTAAACTGAACCAATAATGAATTGTTTTCTATTACAGTTAAATTTCATTTTGCAAGAGGAAGATATGGCGATTTAGGAGTCGCATTGCACTTTCTAAGTTTTGCCTCTGATAGAAAGGTTATTCATAGTACACAGGGTTACTCTTAGACCTTGTTCTAGAACTTGAAATCTTATATAGATGATTAAACCAAGCGGAAAGTCGACACGTATTTTACTATCAAAAGAAAAATACCTACTATAGCACTATTGCATTATAATTCTGTAGTTCAATGTCGTCATTCAATTTTTAATAACCTTCAGTTGGAATTGTAAACAAACTTCGATCATTATTTTGTAGGGGTTTACTTTTTTATCATATCTTATTTTTCTTTCAAAAACATCAATTGTTAACGCAGATGTCGATTGAACAACACATTTATATTTTCTGAAAACAGATTACGAAACAAAGATTGATTGATGCTTTTTCTATTCATGTTATATATGCAAATCATAACGGGTCATCAAATAATGTATTGATTTGACTCGATCATTAATTGACTAAAATCTTACTATCACATTGCAATATATTTCATTTAAGTTTTTTTTTTTTAAATTCTCAACAAGCTACCGGTATATCAATCATGCCAATCATTGAACCATATACCTAAAGCGTTCACCCCGACACACTGAAATCACAATTAAAAAAACACTATAATTCATCACACATTACATATATATATATATAGAAATTTAATTCCAATTCCAACAAATTCAAACCATCTTGTACCATCCCCTTAGTTATGTTTAATGAATAATTAAGTTAAATGATAAACTTTGTAAACACGTTTTTGTACATGCATGAAAACATTAAGTTATACTGGTGAATCAGAATTAAAATGTTCGTCGTCATGATGCATTTGGACTTTTTTAATCCCTTTATAATTAAAGACACTTCCAAAATATGTAAAATTATACTAATGCAGATAAAGCAACTTGTCTGACTTCTTTTGAGAAAATAAATATAATGTTTCGGAAATACAATTAAATCATAGCAGGTAAAATGATGCTTCATGGGTCCATATTTTATTGGATTGGTAGTACAATATAAGTAATACAAAAGAAGTTCAACAGTCAAAATCTGATGGTATTTACTGTTTAACACCCGGGACTTTGGATTTATACATTCATATTTTAATTATGACCTCGAAAAATCATGACGATTTTTTCACGCTCGGATCTTTTGTAAACAGTTTGCAATGCAACGCGCGACAACGTAGCTATATCCTGTGGTTACGCCGAGTTCTTTGAAAGCTAACCCTTAACATAATCGAATTACATGGATTATTATTGCTGAACAGATTAAATCCTATAAGATTTTTCATTAAAGTCTAAGAAGATTTTTGTGCCCAGTACACAAAATCCTCTGGGTTTTCCCATTCATTTATTTTTATTGTTTGTACTATTGAATTTCAAATTTTGCCATTCAGGATTATATTTTACATACACATAAATACGTTGCATTTTTATAAATCGCTAATTATCTATAACGTAGATACAATGTATATTCATCTAATTTTTTATGATTTATTATGGTTGGCTACTAGTGAATTTTATATCTACAGTGTATATACAAAATGTTTTATAACTACAGTGTATACACAAACTATAATATTGCACAACATCATAGAATTCTTACCAAAGTTACCACCATTCTCTAAAATATTAGGCATGAAGCATTTTAGTAAATGAACATGAAAGTGAAGAGTATTTAAGGCATGAATAAGATTCCATCTCCAAAATGATTATTACTGTAATGAAATAAGTATTGTTAAACCGTGCGATAGAATAATTGTTCGTAAAAATAGGTAAGCTAGTACGTAATAGTTAAGGTTGTTTACCATCTGATGACGTCAGTGGATTTGATGACACAGCTTCCTCCACCTGGATGAATTTGATGAGGTACCCGGTAAAGCTCACCGAGCCATCGGATTTAAACTTGAGCAGGAAGCTGGTGCCGTTACTGAGGTAAGTTCCGGTGATGCCGCTTGGGTAGCGGGAACAAACCGCGGCTATTTTAGTGTTTTCACACACATAGTCACCTTTAGAAATACACATATCATATTTTAAGAATCAGGCATTTATAATCCTCAAATGTTATTGCAGTTGATAGTCGCTATTAATGTTAATAACCTATTTTCTATAAAAAATCTTTTTAGCAGGCTGGTATTTACTTTCTGATTAGTTCATACTCTCCTGCAAAATATAGGATTTATAGTATATCAAACACTTTATCGTATATTTAAAAATCCTAACTTTTGATGTACTTGTATATATATGCACTTACTAGCTATTGCTGAATAGTAAATGTTAAACCTACCATCATAAATTTCTAAGGAATCAAAAGCACAGTTAGCGGAAGTCTCGATGTCGCTGTAAATGATCTCCACCTGTACCCGTCCGGCCGGAACCGTCAGGACCCATCGACAATTAGAGCTCCTACAACAACAACAATAAAAGCCTCACCCTGAGAACGCCGTCAACTGTTCATGGAACACGCCGATGGGGCTCTACTATCACGGTTCATCAGAGAAAAGAAATTAATTTCCGAAGGTTTAGTCAAAGTTTTAAGCAAAAAGAAACTGAACTGGAACACTTACACGTCATAAAGACTTGGGAAACTTGGTGACGTCACATACTGTGGGGATGTGGTCGGCGTCATTGTTTGTTCCGATGTACATCCTGTTCCGGCTAATAATCAACAACAAGCCAATTATTATCTTAAATAAATAGCGATGCTGATATTAAAACTTAAAATACTCATCGAAGCAAATATAATTATAATGGTATAATAAATTCAAGATCAAAGGCTTATTTTAAATTCCGAATGAAGAAAAGAGAAACAAATAATTTACACAAGTCCGTCGCTGAAAAATAGGCAGCTTCAAAGCCCACCGATTGGTTGACAGCGTCAGACGTAAATCTTAGCGTCATATATTGACCCGTTGACGTCACGATCTTGTCAGAGGCACCACTGCCACAAATGTTGGATTTTAAAGCGGTTCCGGATACAGTATTTCCTATTAAGATTAAATACAAGTAAATTTTTCTAACATCTTTGTTATTGAATATAGTAAGACACTGTTTCTTAATTTTAAGCATACATGTAGTAACTTTATATTTTGCAAGTACATGCATCTACAAAATATATTTCAACTTCAAGTAACTTGTTTATTTTGGGTTCTTCTGTGCCATTTTAGTTTCATTAACTATTACATCCAATCATTTATTTTCTTCATTTCACCAGTATTTTGATTTATTCCTTTAAAAAAATGTTATAAATGAAGATCATATATCATTTAGCTATAATATTAATGATTTTGTGGTTCCGAGTATTTTTGACCTTTATTTTCTTTATCTTTAATACAGCCTGACAAGTATAGGTTTGCGCATATGTAGTTTATCATGTTGAATAACCAGTGTTTAGGACATACCTTTAGTGGTTTTCTGACATGGACTAGTCCTTAGCAGAAGATATTTGTTTTTCAAATTACGTCATACCTTTTTAGACCTGGGCCACGTAAGTCATATGTTTGCACTATGGATATGGGTAATGAGTGGAAAAATTATTTTTACTTTTTGAATTGTTGTTGAATAAAATGACTGGCATGCTTTGATTTATGTAATATTTTTATCAGAATGTTATTATGTACCAATTATTAAACCTCCACAAGGTTATACTTCTAGTGTTGTGATTGACGTGTTGCAAGAAAATATCACGTGAATTTCATATTTTAAAGCATTATAATAGAAAGCAGGTGTAAAAAATACAACATTAACGTGACATAGGCAACACATTTAGCAAAATATCTTGTAGAAATATTATATTTGAAATTAAATACCGGTAAACTATTGTTTGCATGTTTCATATGGCAATAAAAAGAATTATGTTGATTAATTAAAACAAACAAGTTTTAAGTTAGAAAAAAAAATTAACAATTACATAAGCCTGATTAAAAAAAGTATTATGCAATGAATTTAAAATTTAAAAAATATACTGTATCTAGTATGAAGTATTGTGAGACGGTTGTTTTATTGTCTATGAACGCTTTGTAATTAAAGGTACACAATCATCCTCTTGTTAATTTTAATTATGCTTGAAGCCGTGTATCAACTGTCAGTGTGGTAATAGTTACTACTTTAGTCTTTTAAACCTCTATTGCATGCCTTGTTAAATACTTTCTCGCTTCAAATTTCATATCTATAAAAGTGTAAAAGCAAAAATGGCAACATAATCCCATATATCGTATCTGACTAACACATCAATTAATAAGTAATAAACTCTCTCTCTCTCTCTCTCTCTCTCTCTCTCTCTCTCTCTCTCTCTCTCTCTCTCTCTCTCTCTCTCTCTCGTCGGTTCAAAAACAAATGTTTTCGCGGAGCTTAAAAAAACTGGCAACTGAAATGTCAACACACAATTTCTCATGTGAATGATAATTTGTCATCAAGTGTTACAGCTGGTGTCACTTTAAAAAGAATAGGTAAGATTTCTGAAAATGGGAGGCCTGATTGTCAGTATCAAGGTCATTGCACACCTACTTGTTGACTAACATGTTATGTATTTCAAGGTTATGGGACACACGTTACCTCTCGGTATCGTGTTACCTCTCAGTTAAGTTTTACCCGTCGGTAACGAGTTACCTGTCAGTAACGTGTTACATGTCAGAAACATGTTACCTCTCAGTAACGTGTTACCTCTCAGTAAAGTGTTACCTGTCGGTAACGAGTTACCTGTCGGTAACGAGTTACCTGTCAGTAACATGTTACATGTCAGTAACGTGTTACCTCTCAGTAACGTGTTACCTCTTATAGTAAAGTGTTACCTGTCAGTAACGTGTAACCTCTCAGTAAAAAGTTACCTATCGATAACGTGTAACCTCTCAGTAAAGTGTTACCTGTCCGTAACGTGTTACCTCTCAGTAACAAGTTACCTCTAGGTTACGTCCTCTTACCATCGAAGATGTTGATGTTGTCCCCACTGCAAGCCACGTTGTAGTTCTTCAGATAAAGGATGACTTTGTAGCTTGCATCATTGCTATCAATGATCCACTGACAATCTAAATTACTAAATAAAAAAAAACAATTAAAGTTCCTAATTAGTTGATTTTTCATGTCTTGAAAGTATTTTGTTTATGGTGAAACGAATTTTATTTCTCATCGTCTGTTGTCCACTGTCAAATGATGTTGTTTTATTTCTACTGTTTACTTTGTTTCTTATTGTTGAATTGTTGAGATGTTGTTGGGTTTTTTAAGAAATGCTAATTTTCGGGTGCTCTCTGCTTTTTACCTGCTGTAGGTCCCCGCCCCATTGTTGTAGTCCGGTGAAGTGAAGTACTGAATACTCTGACCAGCCGTCAGAGTCTGCGCCGATCCACTGCATTGAGAGAACACTGAAACACCGAAACATTCCGAATGGGTTAAGGTTTCTTTCCTCTCAATATGTCCTCACACTATTACAGGAAAATGTGAAGTTTATTTCCAGCCACTGTATCTTTATAATATGATCAAAAGAATAGGCAAATTGGATAATGTATGTATAATTATATCAACGCCTTATTTTAGGACTTGATTTTTTTTAAAATTGAAATTGTCATGAAATTTGAAATTATAGCATTTTATTTGTTTGTATAGAAAATTATAGAAATACATTATTCAATACTTTAATTACAGTTATTTTATAGTTATGACAACTTTTATAAAGTGAATATAGCTGTAAAGAAAACGAGCAATTGATACTATTAGTCCAACATATATGTCTACGTTCAGATTTTCAAAGCTTATTCTTGTACAAGGTAGCCACTGCGTAGTAAAGTTGGAAATTTGGAGTTGTAAAGTTGGAGTTTTCAACAAAGAAATATTATTTCCAAAATTATTTCAACCACACTTGATAGCACCATCAAAAAGCTATGGTTACATTTACAAGCGCTATTTTGGTTCTTTTTTGGCAATAAAACCACCGAGCATTTTGACCTTACCATAACCAAAGAGGTTCAGGAGAAAAAGGCCGACGATTATTTCACATTTGCTGTAATTGAGGCTAAAGGACATCTGTGATCTGAAAAAAAAATACAACCAAAAAAATTGTAAAAATAAAATTACAAGCAAGATAATTGTTACAATGCTACTGAATAATGTAGAACATCCCACGTTCATTGTTTAGGTACAAAAAGCATGTGTTCACCGACTTTTGTTTACTAAATACTACTGATCATAACTTCACATGAGACAGGCTCATTTGCGCTGTTTTTATGACGTTACAAGATTTGGGTTTGCCGACCGTACATTAACTTTTTGCACTTACATTTTTCCCTGACATCGGCATATCGGAAATTTAGTTTTTGTAAATTCGATATATTACTTGCAGATAGGGTATATTACTTGCAGATAGGGTAAGGAAAATGTCCTATCTGCGTAAAATTCAATGTTTAATTTCATAAGATTGACAAACACCATTTAGATAAGGTCGTTAATTTGCTCTTCAAAAATAAAACCTTTAATCATGCGGTGTTACGCTTTTAGAAGGCTTTGACGAAGTGTCATGCCAAAGAAAGAGTATAGAAAAAGCCACAGTGTATCAAACGTTTCCATTAAAGGAATAACTATAAATGATATTTCAAATAATTTTTGTCCAGGAATAATTGATATATGCACGTGTTCAACCAGTATAATGTACATTTTCTATTTACTATTTGAAACTTTCACATTTATTTGTCTTGCCGTCGGTGTGACAGATTTCCACTTAAATTTTAAATACTAGTAGTTAAGACCAATGCATTGACCTTAACCTCTGGTTACGACCCGATACTTTGACCTTTGCTAAATATCACAAACACTTCTGGTTTGATTTAATTTTGCGCAGAGGTTTTTGATTGTTTGAAGTTGCTGATGGAATTGACATGACACTCATGGAATAGAAAAATTATATCAAATTAACATTTTCTTCGGATTGCTTAATATTTAAAACGATGTCGAGGACAAAATAATCGGCAAATTTTAAGTGAGTACAACCTGTCTTAGAGACAATGCAGCCATCAGTATTCCATCGGCTGTAGCTGTTGTCTCAATGATCATTTTGGCCTTGTTAAGTTTTATTTCTTTTTAAACAATCACTAAAGATTAATATCACTCACGAAAAAATTGCTAATCATATTAAGCACGCGCATAAAAATACAAATTTAATGTTTTGTCAACGTTTCGTTGCGGGTAATTGATTTCAATCGATGTTGACTAATTTTATCTGTGCTTTTGATGAAAAGACATGTCAGTTACGAAATGTTCAAAATACAACCTATTTTTAATTATTTCGTTATTTTCAAGTTATTTTTTTTCATCAGTGTGAACACTTGAAGTTTTGTTGAGTGTGTCATGATATGCAACGCCTTTTACTTTTGTTTATGAATAGACTTTATACACCGAACGGACAAGGGCAGATTGTTGTTGCATATAATTCTTTTAAAGTCAGCAAACGCAGAAAACCATGCACTATTCCTATATGTTTACATAGCAAAATGAAGTTTTTAACAAGGTATGACATGTGGTCTGTTATTTTTTACATTTCTTTGAACGAATTTTTCACTGTCACAAAAAATCCTGATAGAAATGTTACAAAATTAATTTGAAATTTGTCAAAATGACCAAACTTCATAAAGAATTGCGAAACATTTTTTTCTAGGTAAAATTCATTAATTTTTTCAAGTTAACAAATGATCAACTTCGATTTTTTCAGTGCATATGTGATTTAATATCAAATGACCAACTAAAAGCCCATCGATCAAATATGACAGGGGTCAAAAGGTTTGAATCCCACAAAACGAATTTGACACGGGCTATTTTTATTTGATAGAGAGGTGTACATAGACCAATTGAACATGAATCAATTTTCGTCTGGCATTCATCGCTGTATTTAAATTAGAAGCCATATTGCCATCTTCAGTTCTTTTGAGGTTTTTTAAAAATACGGTCCATAATCCCGTATCATTAACCTTCATTGTGAGTGTGAGATTTTAATTAACCCGTGTGGTTTTACCTTAACGTGACCCTCATGTCGGTTAAGAGAATGATTTCTATATCGTGACAGAATTTGTTATAAATCAGCGACATTAGTGAGGGGCAGGGTCAGTAGAACCCGCTTCAGAGGCAGTCTGATGCATAAGCATGCATTTGAATTATGCAATATGATACAGGGGAATAAACAGGAATTTTAGGTTCATCATTACTGCTATATAGGTGCAGGCAAATCAAATACACATTTTTGTCTGATATAAGAATTAAAATTTAAAAAATATAAACAAAATTAAAGTGAAGATTTTAATTTAAATCTTCATTCATTAATTGCTTCAATACCAGCTGGCAAATAATTAGACTTTCTTTAAAAATGGCATTGGAAAGCAAAGTGCAAATTGAATGTCATTTCAACTTCTACGCCAAAAGCACATCGAATTTTTATCTTTTTTTAATTGTAAAACATTTCTAATATATATGAAATGCAATTTTAATTTCTATTTTGAATTTCAAGCATTGACATATGCTAATTTCCGGGGAAAAAATAAATATCAAATTTCATAACGTGTTCATTGTATTATTACAGTCCATATTAAGTAATATTTTAAATCAAAGAGGATAAAAACACAGCGTGCGTCAATCTGTAAAGTGTTGAAAAATTTAGCGAAGGCCACTGATAAATCTTATTACATCGAGAGGATTCTACTAATCTTAATAGCATTGGCTTTAGCATTTTATCCCCTTGTACTTGTTCAGTTTATGCAATGATGTCTGAGATCGTTGTTAGATCATCCCCGTTTTAATTTATATGAATGCGAAACCAGTTTCAATACGGTATTTATCGTCAATTGAATTGTCTTTTTAAAAACTGCTTGTAAAATTTGATTGATTTGTATGGATTAATTAAGTATGTTTGTTTTAAAATCATTGCGTAGTTACGGTGACTGAGGTGTCACACCCATTGTGTGGTGCCATGCCCAGTTGACGCTGTCGAGTAAATTTTGTGGCGTTATTTGTGTACAATTGTACGTATCAGTTTCAGTTTGTGGTGTCAGAATCGTTCAGCGCTGTTGATTTCATTCACGCTTTGTGGTGTCTTTTGAGCATCGATGATTTTCTCTTTAGTGTCTTTCGAATATGTTGTGTGGTTTTTTAGTGTGTAACTTTTAGACTCATTTTTTGTGGTGTCTTTTGAGTATGTCAGACTCATTTGTGTTGTCTTATGAGTATATCAGACTCGTTTTGTGGTGTTCGTTTTTGTGTTTGTCAGACTATTCGCAGGGCAAAGACATCAGTCCTATTCCTTCGGCACAACAAAAATTAAAAATATTTCTGATAGAGAAATCAATGAAAGAGTAAATTTTACGTTTACACAATATTTTCGTGTTCAAAAACTATATGTATTTTATTTGCATCTAAGAGGGAAAAAAACCTTTAATTTTCATGTCATCTTAATCTGCTTTGCCATTTGTCACTTTTAGATTCACTGTGTGCAGTCTATCTCATTCCATGTCAAAAGTCCTGGAATGGTTTTATTAAGACTTTGTGTGAGGTTTAGTATAATTTGCTTTTCGATGTCAGAGTTTTTAATTGGTGCCATTATTTTTCTCCCTCTCTAGTCCCTTTTTGGTGGGATCGTGTCATTTCTTTGATGTATGAGTATGTTGATCTTGCATGTCAACCAAAAGTTATTAACATTAACTGTCAGTTAACTGTTCAATATCAACTGAAATTCGTACATGCATAGTAAAACTCGGTTTGTTCAAACGCGGATCTAGGGATCTAAAACAAATGATATTTAAGTATATATAATATAAACTATTGACACAAAGAAAACTTTAAAACCCATAATATTAAGACATGATGGTGTCAGATGTATTAAGTCTTAAAGAGGCTGGGTGGCCAATAAACTTCCCATCAGTTGATCACCCTCCCTTATCTTTTTACAGAGCTCTTCTTCTAAAGGAGGAAATATTGTCTAAAATTTGCCGCAACCATTCAGCCATCTTAAAGTCTTAAACACAAGTACTACAAGAATTATCACAGTCCGCTATGGAGAACGTACCATATTTGTGATATAATATTATGTACACGCAATGTAAATTCATATATGTATAAAAACAGGAGCAATATACCAGCCAACAATTTTCGTTAACGAATACAGTGAACTGTATAATTTACTAAGATTATAAGATATACATAATTATATGTATTGTTAACAATGACCCAATTTTATTAAAATGGAGAGAACTAATATAAGCTATTGTTTGCCTGCTGTTCAATCCATATTCATTTATATACCTCTCTGTATATTTCTGAATAAAATACTTCCTAAACTAAACTAAAGTTATCAAAACTTCATCACTATAACCAGTAAAAGCTAAATGAGTGAAATTGCAATTTACTACTAAAATTACAAGAAACGATAAATATAGTTTAAAAACTTCGGTTAGTCATATTTTGGTGGGAAAAGCAAGTTAAAGGATTAAGAGGCCCTGATTGTCGTCCTTTACAAAAACTGGTTTATTATATATTCCCTAGAAATTGTTTTTCTAAAAAATAATGATTTACAATAGTCTTATATATCATATTCAAGGTTTTGCAGCAATATCAGAAAAACAGGTTTTTGCAGCGAAATAAAATTCTGAAAATTTCAGCTAATATTGCAATAAGATAAAACACCGTTATTGGTTATTATTATTTTTTTAAATTTACTTCCAGAAAATGTATTTCAAAGGAAACAATTTTCATACACAGGAAATGGATTTTGCAAATCTTGACCCAGTGATGGGAACCTGTGAAGTGAACATTTAAATACGTGTAGATTGGAAATTGCTGATAATTTCATCAATCTATCATCAAGGAGGCTTGCAAAACTCGAAAAGGCTAAGTTCGAAAAGGCTAAGTTTCTTTCTGAAACTAAGATTGAAAATACCTAAAGGGAGACAATCCCTAAGACTGACCATGTTTGTAACTTTGTGCTTGTATCAAGAGAAGAAAACTCTGCTTAATCTTATAAAAGTTGTCTCAGAATTGATGCATACCTTATAGCGCACATCCAGAAATCACAATCGAGTTTTTTCCAGTCAAAGAGATCATCTACCATTCACGCCATAGAATACGAATATCCAACTCTCAGACAGCAACTGAAGAAATGTCATGAAGTATAAACCCATTTTCAGAATCGTTCAATCAAAGAAATTCCCAATGAAACCAACATCTGGTCCCTGTTCAGTTCTTAGAGTACAAAGCAAAGAAAAAACAAGCATCCTTTTAATTGTAGACCGGTGTCCACTGATATAGCTTAAACCCAACGGTCAACAAATTGTATTCAGCCATAAGAATCTTAAAGTATCAATTTATTGCCAATTTCGTGATTTTAAATATTATGAAGTATGGAATGATCTAAAACACTTGTTTTCAATGAGGAAATATTGGTTCTACGGTTTAACGCTTAGAGAGGAATAAGAAAACAAATTCATGTAGCGAAATTTCGCCGATCATTATAAGGCGTGATTTTTAAATACCGCAGAACAATTTGTTTTTGTATTTGCTATTAGAACGTTTAGGGGTGCTACTTCAGGACATAGATCAACATACCTGGAATAATTCCTCGAACGTGTTTTTCCTTTCGTCATGAGAACCAGATTACAAGACAAAGTTTTGTTGACGTAACGAAGTGCTTTTCTGAATCAGTTTCGAATATTTATAGTAATTTGTTTGGGTTGTTCCGGGCAGTACAACTCTCACTTATTACTGGATTGTAAGAGGTGATATGGATACATGTATTTGTTGAAATAGATATACCAGTATTGTTATCTAAGGGATTACTTTTATTAATGTGCAATTATCAACACTACATGAAGGCGTTAAACATTGACACTTGAAAACTAAATTTGTCTATTAATATTGACATTTTTATTTTTGAATATCGTAAGTTCAAAAAAGTCTTTTAAATTCCTGCTGTCTGATAACTTGAAGATTATTTCTATCCATTTCTTTACTTTACTTAATTAGAATTTCAACAGTTTTCACATGTGGGTTGTTTTCGGGGGTATGGGGTGTAAGTTTTGTCAACTTGTTTCAACCACAAATTACAAAATATATATTATGCTACTAAATGTATATTATTACTCCGGATCGGTATGATAGTAAAATACAGCGTTACTTCGTATGACTGGGGTAATTATTGCAACAGGGACATTAAGTCAAATACACCAACAAAAGAATGACATGTATTAACAACCGTTGCAACAGCAAAAGATAAAACAACAGCAAAAGACAACACAGGGGCAGGCGATGAATTATTAATCAAAGTACTGAGAGTACTGAAAGACGGGGTCTTGAAATTGTCCTGGATTTCCTCGAATATGCTTCCAAAATTTATGAGTTTGAATTAGCTGTTACAATCTATGTCAATTCGGCTTTTTTGCTATTGTCTGATACTTTGTCTAAATTTTACTCAATCCCGGCCTTCATAATTGTAGAAAATTGACACAACGGTATATTATGTAAAATAAGACCCAAAGGAAAATTTTTAAAAATTACTACTAACCGGGAAAATCAAACAATTATATCAAAGTAGATAATTTTAATCATTAGATTTATTCAATTTTGTGATCCAAGGGAAAATCCACAAGTCGGACGGTATCCATAGTAAAAGTTTTAAGAAAACCCCGAAAACTCTAAAACTGCTGAATTAACAAACAAAGTGAACATTTGTATACCGATAACAAACACAGGCACCTGACGTTAGAAATATTTTTTTTACAATAAGATTCCAAGAACTTTGACAATAAAAAGATTTGTCACGGTCGCCATTTTGATTTTTAAGACCGACTTATCTGACACGATTTTCTTCATTTGCGATTCATGCAAAATTAATAGGTACATGTAAAAATAAATCCGTTCGCCACGTACTACTTTTTTGTGTAAACTCGTGCATCACCTACACGAATTACGATACAACCGTTCCTTTAATTAAAAATCATACTCCGAAAATCAGAGACATAAATAACAGATTGTCAACTCCGCCGTGTAAATGTTACGAGGCCAACCTTACTTTGAGAACTACAAGTGCAACAGCAATCTTGTATAAGTCATTAAATTTGAACCTGATAGTGAACATGGACATGAATCTGTAAATATTTTAAGCATGTTTTATTTATGAAATATTTACAAAAACTCTTTATTTAGTTTTTAAATTACTTTTTTAAAACTTATTATTGACTTTTCACAAAGTAATGGTAATGCATTACTTTACTCATGTAATGGCAATATAATGCATTACTTCAAGAAAATTAAGTATATAATGGTAATGTAATGCCCTAATTCATGAAGTAATGGTAATGTAATGCATTATTTTACAATGTAATTCACCCCAAGCCTGATTCCAACTAAGCCGGAAAACATGAACATTAACATTTAACTTGGTTCTTCAATCGATAAGATTGCATATATTATATGATGTATAAGTCTTCCAAAATGTATAATCTATTATAGATTTTGCTTACAATGCATTGTTTAAAATTTAAATTCAGTTTAATCAACTAAAGAGCCAACGAACGAGAAGGCAAATTCAGACTTGTTTTTATTTTCTTTGTACAAAATTCCTTTAGAGACGAACAGCAGTCATACCGCAAGTAGACTGGAAGCCAATGAAACACATACCTAATTTGTAAAACATCTGTGTATAACCCGTCCCGATTTTAACTTCGGCTTGCGCATGAAGTTTGGTAGTATTATGGTGAAAGATTGTCAAAATAAAATTCACAACTTTTCAAAAATGGCACATTGCGTTTGGGAACTTTAATTTCGATTTATTTACCATCAACCTCTTCTATTGATAAATGAGCTCTTACACCAACTGAATCATCAACGGCGCTGTGCATTCAGTTACGTAACTTATTCCACATTTGAACCCGAGCAAGAATATTTTGATCGATAAAACTATTTGTTTATTTTCTAAATAGAATTTTGTTTATACACAGAGGACTTAAAAAGATTTAATGCGTGTTTTTACAATACATATTTACTGAAATGCACGAAAACTTTCTGCACTATTTTCTTACGCGTAGACTCAATTCATGTGTTCTACGCGTGCCTTCCGGTTTGAGGCTTCGGCTGACAGTAAACTAATAGACGGGGTCACGTGACCCCGTCTAAAAATGGTCAAACAGAAAAGGGTATGCAACATCACCAATAACTAGAGCATCAACATCTGTCAAAAAGTTAAACTTCAGTAGCAAGTGCATGCAATCATACAAGACAACATTGCCAACAATTTAAGTACCAACAAGGAGTATGCAAAACGTGTTACTTTAAAAACAAATGCACCCCTATAAAGCAATATCACTATCTGATCAAACATCAACAGTAGCCCAAAAGGGTAACATCAAAAGCAAAATCAATTATCACTGTTAATTGGAAGTATTTAACAATAAGTGCGTACATGCATTGCCAAGATATGTGTACCATATAAATATGACTATACAATATCTTTGGATCAATGGACCATTTTTATAATTCTACAATTAATGAGTCTATGTGATGAACAGCTTTGATGCACATGTAACTATTTTCTACGACAAAAGCTTCTGCTTTCTATTGACATGCATATGCTGTGTGGGCTCCTAATATGTTGTCAGTTTCAAACTTTGTCCTATTTCTTTGTAATGCTCTTAACACTTCTTGGCTGTTTTTTAACAAATACAGCATTACCGGAGACGCATACTGAATGCACGGGTGATGACCTAACCGAACTTAATTAATCCTAGCTGTCCAGTTGCATGGGACAGTTAAGGTCTTTAGACAATATTGTTTGCTCTTCCTTTGCTGGCAATTATCTATCATCATCATTTGAAATCAACAACAAAGGCTGATTTGGTACAAATAAGAAAGGATGGGTAGTCGTTTGCAACAATGTTTTGTCTACATGTACAGTTTATTCAGATGGCTCTGATCAAAGTTTGCTGAGATTAGATCATAGCTTACGGTAACTCACATTTCGCTTATTTTTTTTTTTTTTTGGTTTATTGATAAATTAAAGGTTATAGAATAAATCGCTCATTACTATACAAAGCATTTCTCTCCTTAAAATAAAATAATTTATAAACTTGACATCTATGTCAAAGTTTTTCTTCTTATACGCAATTCTAATTAAAACAATCAGCTCAAAGTTATAACAATGCTCGAATGGAAATCTCATTCAGTTACTTCTAATCGTTTTATTACATTAGTACATTGACTATATTTTGTACATACATATGTATATATTAGTTTAAGAAATCTCTATCTTAACCCAATTCCTATCAATCCTCTCACGTCTGATTTAAATAATGCAATACGTATTTTGATTGAACGTTAAGTAAAATATATCTCACTTCCAAGTTTTCTAAACCAAGTATCGGAGCGCGTTCGTGTAAAGGCATATTATTATCAGAAACTCCATGTACAAGATTGTAGAAGAATGGCTGAAATGTATATGATCCTTTTCGTTTTAGAACGCCTTTCTCATCACTAAAAGTCATGCAGAATGATTAGAACAATTTCTTCTTTTGCCAACCAAATGTTGTAACATTGTCCTCTGTGTAACAGAGAAGACCAAAAATATTGGTAGATAATACAAAAATGGGCACGCATTTTTTACTGCAGACCTCCAACTCTAAGCAAATATATTCTTGTAACAGCTTACATACAACTACGTTACGTATTACACAGGGTTGAAGTTCATTTCTGCGTCATTATAAGCTCATTGCTATATGTTTTCTATGGAAACCAGATACTATAACCTTTGACATATACAAAGAGTGCATGGTGAAGACATTTCGCAATGCTACAAACTAAATTCAGTGCATAGCATTTAGTTACAAAATATATAATAGTAATATGCATGCTTGATCAATACTGCATTATTTGCATGTATATATATGTAGCAATGCTATTTACCTATCAAATATACTTTATATAAATCTTTCGAGAGTCAAAAACCTATTATTTGGCGTGTTTTGTCTTATTTCCAAATTAATATCGCTTTATAATTTTCTTTAATAGCCAATTCTAACAATATCTTACAAGACTAACCTTTTTTCAGTCGCCAGAAAAATGCAAATTTTCGTTACGTTTTTAGTACCATTTAGAAATCCGTTAGGTCACATACAAACGTGTATAACATCCACAGAATCCATCATAGAAACGTGCGTATTGGCGCAAAGTTTCACAGGCTTCAGATTGTGCGATCCCAAGATTAAGGCAGTAGTGACCTAAGGATTAAGATTAAATCTGGCAAAAAGAACAGATTAAAGACCATGTAAATACATAACAATCAAATAAATAGGCTTGAGTGTGTCGTAATTGACACACGGGGAAAGTGTGAACGAAGAGTACTGGGTATCTGCATCACGAGAGCAGATTTGAATGCATTTGTATTGTTTATTTATTTGCGCAACAATAAGAAGACGTGTTTTAAGGTCTTTTTCTACTTAGTTGTTAAGAGTAAAAGGTAGTAATAATAGTTTGCTAAGATGGGCATTATAAAATGTAAAAAGAGATTCGACTAATGCTCTTAAAAGTAGATAAATCTTTGCGTTATAATTTAACACCCGAAAGACTAAACATTGGCAGACCAAATCAACTATGTGTACATGTATACCTCTCCCAACCCAAACGAAAAGGAATGAAAAAAGCCCCTCCCCAAAAAACCACAGCAGATGTATGAAAAGATACTAGGAGCCAGAGACTTTCATTCTTTGTAATGCATGTTCACAAGTTTGCATAATGGCTTTTTTGGTAGAACAGACGACAATGAGAAACTCTCTTTTTAAAAAAGGGGCCGTGATCAGTCACCCTTCGGCTAATGATGGGTCGGTATAAATGGAGGGGATTGTTCTTGTAGTGGAAAGATCACGAACACGACTGATTTCTGAAGTCCAACTATTTTAATAGCTGGCATTAACTGTTTACATTGACTGACACAATGCTCATTCTTTATGTGTGTTCGGTGTTTTAAGTTTGTTTTTTTTTAAAGTGGGAAGGGAGAAAATAAAATGAAATATTTGTTCTATTTATTGTGTTTGTAGAGTCAACAGATAATGATCGACGTGTGACAAAGGGAATACTTTAACAGAACAGGTCAATTTCACTGCAAAAAGCTGCATTAGATAATTTGGATTTTAATTGCAGTTGTAGGTCTTTCTAGTAAAATACCTTTGATTTATCAAGATATTCAAGCATAGCAGGTGCGTCATACTCTTGGAATGAAAAATGTTGAGTGAAATACAAACTTAAACAAAGTAATTTAAGCCGTGACAAAACCTTGACACAAATTGTGTCTAATTATCTCTCTCTCTCTCTCTCTCTCTCTCTCTCTCTCTCTCTCTCTCTCTCTCTCAATTGGCAAATATATATATATGTATGTGCATAAACAACATTTAAGTAAATAATGTATCAAATAAAATACAATATAAAACCTCATGTATCTTGGCCATTGATCAATTACATCTTTAGTTCTGAACGAATAAAATTTACAAACGTGCATACTTTGTTAAAAAAAATAAATTTCATAAATAAGTTCAGTGTAAATGTCAAAACATTGTCATTTAAACATAAAGTTTGTGATTTCTGTGAGGATTTCAATGGGAATGGATCACGATTTATTCTGCTTGTTAATAATGATTTTGTTTAATCAAACTTAAAACAATAATGAAAGCATTGTGTATAGAGAGTCAAAATAGAACCGCTTTATCATTTTCGGTTCGAAATGATTATGCTTGTCAAAAATGATTTATGAAAACATACATTTGCTATAATTGAAATTCAGGATTTTATTCAAGAGATATTATATGCGAATTCCTGTTAAAAAGGGGATTTGCAAACTTACATTTTCCTTGATTTTGTTACTTATATAAAAAAACAACTGAAAAAAATATTGAAAATATTTTGAAACTTTACACACCATTTATTTGAACTTAGTGTGAAATTGGCATTCGTCAATAAATTATTTGAATTTTAACGGGTCAAAATATAGCGTGAAATACGGTTTAAAAATCACTTGGATTAATTTTTCTTTCATAGTGCGGTTTGGATAAGGATTAATCTTGTTCGAGTTCTGGACTTTTATAATTAGTCTGAAAAAAAATATCGCTAATCATTGAACCCGTGTACCGGTGTTTATGACTCAGACAGCTGAGTTGTCTCAAGTGGTCTCTGCTAGCAGTCCCCTAATCTACTGCACCCCAGACAGAGACATTATGCACCGTTTCTACTGACCAGTGAAATTAAGGTTACCTTTAATGTATGAAATTTCAACATACAATGTATTGTCTATACGCTCTAGTTTATTGACATGGAATTATTAAAAACGTAATAAATGCAACAGCAATATAGCATAACGGCCTCTATTTTCTTTATATCTCCATGCATGATATATCTTGTAATATGATTTAGGATCAAGTGTTCAGTGGGCAAAAAAAAAAACCAAATCAAGATTAGGTGATAGTTTTGGAACCAAATACTCTTGATTTCACTTACAGCAGATTTTTTTTTTTAGTGAAGGGGGGGGGGGGGGGGGGTTAAACCCAACAATGCTTAATTAATAGTCTATTCTGATATTTAAATTCAAAACAAGAGTGACTAGTTAATTTTTTTTTTATATCGACTGCACACATTTTGAGAGAGAGAGAGAGAGAGAGAGAGAGAGAGAGAGAGAGAGAGAGAGAGAGAGAGAGAGAGAGAGAGAATAATCTTTAACTATATTCTACATGCAGTTAAAGTTTTAAAGTTTTAATATCAACTACACGCACAAATTTTTAGAGAGAGAGAGAGAGAGAGAGAGAGAGAGAGAGAGAGAGAGAGAGAGAGAGAGAGAGAGAGAGAGTTTTTACCTTAAACTACATTCTACATCCTTGGTTCATGATAACATTCTTTTACACGTGTTCGTTGACATGGATTTCATTTCAGTATTACACTACTTCTAAATCTGTATTACAATTATTGAACCTTAACCATGTACAATGTACGTGAAATCGTGGGCAAAATTTCACCACTTTTTGTAGAAGAACAATGGGCATGATCTTTAAAACGGTAAATAATTGGTGGAGATTTTTTTCTTTTTAAAAGAACAATGGCATCGATAAGTGGGGAAGATAAAAAATACAAGAAAAGAGGGTAAGAGTATTCGGGAAGAATGGAATTTTCTTATCCCTAGATTGGATGAAATTTAGACACAGATTGACTATCTAGTCTGATAGAACCTATTGTTGTCAGTGGTGTTGGTCACACGAGTAATTGGCGTTTTCCAATCATTTAAAAGAAAATTTTAACACAGTTTAAACTTCAATCTTATCATTTGTAATTCAAGTATAGAAATATTAAAACATGTGTTAAGGTCATTATGCATAATGTGTACTGAACTGATATTCAAAGTTAACAGATAATTTGCCAATTTTTTTTTTTACAAAAGTTTTCCCTAGATTAATTCCATATTTTACGATTATATATGCATCGATATTAATCATTGATTTAAAAAAAAAATAAATCTAAGCTAACCACAAAAGCGTATTTATATAGTATATGCATTTTGTCTTTTATCTGATTATCTGGGACGAAAAACATCAATAATAAAATGATCTATCTGGGACGGAAAACGTCAATAATAAAATGATCGGGTTCGACATTCTTAAAAGATGTAACCCAAATATACACAAGACAGTTGAAAAACCTGAAGACAGGTATCTTATTCTTTTTCGGGGTTTTTAATCCCTTCTTTTCTTTCAGCTACGAATTATAACTTCTTATTTTTGTACTTTGAATTAGCATTACATTATAAATGCTTTGATCTTTGCTAAATCAATTACATGCAGCATACCAAGGGTAGACCAAACTATTTGAATATGGATAACATCTCAAGTTTTATCGCAATTTTTACCATAACATTGTCTCTTTGTCAGTTTTCTGATGGACCCCAAGGAAGTTAAATCAGCATTGAAAAATGCTAGAGAATGTATAAAGAATAAAGACTACAAAGAGGCTCTGAGACATTGCAAAGTAAGTGATAGAAAACAGAAATTAAATCACTTTACTTTGTGTTGAGTATTGTGGTGATTAGAAACCCAGTGTATAATTATTTAAAAAGAAGTATATGAAGAAGTTGATTCTATTTAAGGATGGTTCGAAATATGTTTTATTTTTAAAACTGAAATGGAGATCAGTGTGAAAGGGGTCGGACCGTCCAATTGACATTTACATAATTATAAAAACTTTCCCCCAAAATTCAAACACCCAAGATATATTTAAATCATTATAATTTCTTTTTGTTTGTTAGGGAGTTTTGGCACAGGACAAGAGCAATTACAATGCCTTTGTATTTGTGGGGGTGGCTGCTGATGGGCTTGAACAGGCCGATCAGGCTGTGAAGGCATACAGACGAGCCACAGAGGTTGATCCAGAACAACCACTCGCATGGCAGGTTAGTTATGGTTAGTTTGTAACAATATCATCTAAGAAGGATAAAGGCAGAGGTTTCCAAAATGAATGATGTCCAGACTTTTTTCAAACAATGAATTTACAAAAACTGTGAAGAATAAGGTAGCTCACACTTATGTTTAATATAGTTTTCAGTTTAATTACATTTTAACTGTTTACCCCTTAATGCCACCTTTTGACGCATAGGCCATATCCTTAACACTCTACCCTGGGCTACCCTTAGAGTGTTTTCAGATGAACTGAAAACAGCTGGTGTGTGTTTTTGACTAGACTTATTAAAAGTCTTAGCAAATCAAACACATAGAAAATTATATATCAATGGATTTGTAATAAATTAAATTTTTAATATTCATTGAAATTTTTTTTATTTAAGTCACTATTAAAACAATTCAGATGCTAACAGGTATATGAAAATAAAACTGAGTGTTCTACATTAAAGCTTTATAAAGAATAATCTCACTACAGATACTTGATAAACATATTTTAAACTGTATGTATTACAAATAATTATAAAATAATTTTTGTAGAAAGATTCCATTGTCATCATGGAATTCGTTTTTTGATTAAATAATTTAATGTACCTGTGGTTGACTTTTCAATTCATGTCTATCGTTTTCAGACTTATATTTACGATTTTTTCCAATAAATGGTGTAAGAGGATTTGATAAATCTAACATGTTAACAAAATAAGTGTGTTAACTTTTTGAAAATTCAAATTTACCGGTATATTCGTGTATTTAGGGGTTGCAGGTAATGCACACCTTGTGTTCCGTTTTCTGTAAATACACAGATTTTTCCACAAAATTTTGCATGAATTTGACATCTGGCTTTCATTATTCAATCTCACTACCAATAAATCTAGAAAATTCTGCCTCTAAACTTGATTATTAACATAAAGTGTAAACATGTGCGATGCCCGCATCGTAGTCCGCCATCTTTGTTTATTGTAGTAATGCATCACGCCACCATACACAGGTAAATCACGTGATATCTTTATTTAGAATGAGTGAACAACCATCCGTATACATGGCCAGGTGTATACCAGTCAATGTTTATAATAAGCAACAGGTGTTGAGGGGTTTAATTAAGAGCTGTATATAGGGTGCGTCAAAAGTCGTCATTAAGGATATGGCCAGGGTCGTCAAAACGCGTCATTAAGGGTTAAAGGATAGAAACCTCTAAGGGGAAAAGAGTTAAAAGCTTGTCTTTTTCATAATTATACTGAAGTGGAAAACACCATGCAGTACTATATATGACATTCCATATTAATTGTTACACAATGTTCAGGGTCTGAGCGGTTTCTATGAGAAGCACCCATCCTCTGAAAATGACAAGGAACTATTGCAGGTCTATAAAAAACTCAGAGGACTTTGTGAAAAGTAAGTCCCAAAATCCCAAAACCTTATACTCATCTACCCATATATTTTGAATTGTCTATTGGCTCTTCATTTGCAGTCTACCAAATTGATGACAATGTGTTTTTTTTTAAATACATAATTCTAATTCTTGAATTATGATCTTTTTTGACAGAGACAGTGATAAGAAAATTGAGATTACAAAGAAGCTTGTTCATCTACACATTAAGCTTGGGGAGGTTGTTGAGGTACGTATCCTGTGTGAATTTTTTTCGCTGCAAATCATTTTGTACAGTTGACTATGGAACCTCAGTCTTAGTTTGTCCTACAGGGTGTAGATCTGTACATCAAATTGTTATCCGAGGTGTCAGATGACTCCATTAAATGTAGTCTACAGACAGAGTTATTGTCCTTGCTGTCCAGATTGCCTTCCTTAACACAAGATCAAGAACAACTGGTTAGTAATATAAGCTGCTGAACTGCTTTAATTTTATTTTTGTAAATTATTTGAAGAAAAGGTCATATTAATTAATTGAACTCAGAATACAAATGTTGATAAAACTAATTGCATGTAAGCAACAACAAATTTTATGCTTTTTCAATGTGACCATTATTCTGATAATTAATGTCAATGGGTATTTCAGCTGGTAGATATGGTTGAAAGTGTTCTGAAGATGGACTCACCACTAGAGGAGGGGGTTGTTGGGCTCTACTTGGATGTTCTTATGAAGGTAAAATTATATTTTGCATACTTGCTGTAATTTCAGGGTTCTCATTACGGTAACTTAAGAATCTCTATAAGGGACACAGCAAAATTATTTAGGATGCAATATATTGATGCAAAATATATCAGGATTGGTCCCCCCTACACATTTAATGGAATGCACACAAGTGTACTAGATGTGGCAATTAGTCATGTTTCCAACAATAGTCATGTTTGCTTACCTTTGATATGGTTTAACCTTTCTAATTTTGCTTTAATCTTAAAAGATAGGCAGAAAGGATTTTTGTGTCCAATATTTTTTATTTTTTACATTGTAGAAAAATGATGCACCCAGGTTGGAAAAGTGTTGCCAGCTTGTTTGTAAAAAGTATCCATCAATGAAGTATCCACTTGAAGTCAACATACTGTTATATATGGATAAAGCCTTAGGTGAGTAATCTTACATGTTCTCTTGAAAAAAAATTGGTAATTTAAATTAAAAGAAAGCGAAGTTTACAATTTGATACAAACACTTTTTACTCACACAGGTTCTGAGTCCCTTCTGCCTATAATGGAGGCTGCTCTTTCTGATTTGATGACAAGACTTGCAGAGTTAGACAGTGCGAGTCAGATACTTACAGCTGCTCAGGGTTTTGAGTCCCTCTGTAACAAAGAACTGATCAAGGCTAGGGACAGCTTCCTCAAAGGTATCACATCAGTTTTTCTGGTATTTTTTTTCTTCTATAAATTAATGTACGGACATTGTGATTCTCAACAAGATATTTTATAACGATGGCTGTTTTTTAATAAATTTATATGTACCATGGTTAAATGAGCTTTGGTTAAAATTGGTAGCTTCTATGATAAGAGTGAATTTCATGGAAGTGAGTAGCTAATTGTGTTTATACAGCATTTCTTTTACCTACTCAGAGAATGTTAAATAAATATGAAACTTGTGTCTCTTTCTTTGATTTGTCACTTGGGTATGTTATGTTTTCTAACAGTTTGTAGAGACTTTTGAATTACTGTGTTTCTAATTTCAAACGCGTTTTTCAGGTTTTAAGTGAGAGTAGCTGTAGTATTTGCTCTTTGTTTCAGTGCTACCAGACCTGGAGACCACAGTCTGTGTTCAGTATTACCTGTCACTCACCTACTATCTGCTACATAAGCTGACAGACGCTGAATCTACAGTCAAACAGTGTAAGTACATGTACAACAATATTACTGTCAGAGTTCTGATACCCTGTAACAAACAAATCTACAAAATAACTTAGGAAATTGGACTTGGTTGAGTATTGCATCTCTGTGTAAAAAAAAAGTGTAATATATTCAGATAGAGCATTGATACATGTATTAAATGGTAGATAATTAAGTAAAAGGTCCAGTACAAAAATTCTTCTTATCTAATTTGTAAAATGTATTATAAATAATTTTTTTGATTTTCTTTAAAGCGAGTGTCTTTTTTGGCAGGTGTCCTAACTCTGGGGAAGAAGACGAGACGTCTGACCGTTGCCAGTGGTGCTGTATCCAGGGCAGTCAATGTTCTAAAAGCCAGGATCCTCCTTCGCACGGGGACCCCCAGCTCCCTGCAGACTGCCCTAACCCTCACCCAGGAGGTAAGGCGGTCAAAGAAATGACTGTGTAGCCAGACTGCATTTCTATTTAGGTCTTTCCACCTTTCAGGTGAAAGACCTTTTGTTTTTCTTATGTTTTTAGGTCTTTCCACCTTTCAGGTGAAAGACCTTTTGTTTTTCTTCTGTTTTTTATTTTTTTTCTTCTCTTTTTTTCCAGGGACAGCTTTTTTGTTTTAGGAAATATTGAAGCAATTTTTTCTTTATGTGATTGACCATTAAAAGTTATGGTACCAAATGACCCTTTGCTCGATCCCTCCCAGAACTTACAAAGTGATTGCCCTTTGTGTACGAAGTGATTGTTATCGCTACTCCTCTGAAACCATAAGGCATAGAGACTTGAAACTTTTACTAACGTCTGTAGTTCACTTAGACGCTCTTTCAATCTATTCATACCGAAAGGTTCCGAGACCCCCTTCTATCAGTTATTGCCCCTGAAAGTATTTCAATTTCCATAAAATCACTTCCAACTTTTTTACTATTTGTCACAGAGACTTCGGACCACTTGGGATGGAAGCGTCTTCCATGGCCGATCAAAATGACGTAAGGGTCAAAGGTCAAGGTCATCTGAAAATCTGTGTATTCATGAGTTTTCGTATCTCTTTTGTTTAGGGTGATATAGAGAAATTTGATCAAGGATGTAGTAGGACGTCTTAAGACATTTCAAAATGTAGCCCTTCAGCTCCCATCTTGTAATAGTTAGTGAGTAATTGCCCCTTTTGTACGAAATGCTTGTTATCGCTACTCCTCTGAAACCATAACAGGCAGAGACTTGAAACGTTTACCAATGTCTTCATTACACTTAGAAGTTTCTTCAATCTATTGATCCCAAAAGGGTCCAACGTCCCTTTCTGGCAGTAATTCCCCTTTCAATTTCATTGATTTCACAAACACATTAGAAATAAACAACCCCCCCCCCCTTTTCTTATATTAATGTTTGACCTTGACCTTTGACCTTGACCTTTGACCTTGACCTTTGACCTCTTAGGACTGGTGTGTTATAAGTATCTGCAACATCTGTAATATCAGATTCATTTATATGTACGAATAGCTCTTTTAAACACAAATTCACCCCCCCCCCCCCTTTTTATTTTTAGGTTTGACCTTGACCTTTGACCTGACCTTGACCTTTGACCTTGACCTTAAAGGACTGATGCGTTACAAGTATATTTAACATATACATTTCAGATTCATTTATATATGCAATAAGCTCTTTAAAACAACCAACACCCCCCCCCCCCCCTTATTTTTAGGTTTGACCTTGACCTTTGACCTTTGACCTGACCTTGATCTTTGACCTCTTAGAACTAATGAGTAATAAGTGTATGCAACATATATATCAGATTCAGTTATATGAACAATTTGCCCCCCCCCCCTTCTTTTATACAAGGATTGAATTCTTATATGAACATGACCCTCGTTATTTGAACTTGAAATTTAATATTCCTTTTTAAAATAAAACCTAAAAAAGTGTTACAACCGTTTGTCAGAATTTTTTAAAAAGGTGAAACACTGCCTGCCATTTGACTCCAGACCGCGTTTTAGACTACGCCTCCAAATAAAAATTCCAGCTCCAGTAAAACTCTGTAGAACTTGGCGAAAATTCATGGGACTGTTACTCACACCTGAATCTAATTGCCTGCCAAATTTCAAACGAAATGAACCCTATTGAAGAAAGTTATCTACCTCAGCGGCATCGAACCATCATCCCGAGAAACGAAATTTCAACGCTTCGATATTTGTATCTAATAAATTCACGCTCAAATTTCACTGAAAATCTGTGTTTACATTTCTATCGGCAACCTGTGACGACTTGTGTTGAAGTGCAACGAAAGATAACTCTTCCTTCCCAGACCCCGATTTTAGATGAATTAAATTTACATTTTCTTTCAGTTTGTTTATTTCCCGACTTGGCTGAAATACATGACTGGCCTCAATTCAGTTCCGATTTTCCGTACTTGTAATCCACGAATGCATGACAGTTAATCGATTTCTAAGCACGTGCATTTCAAATCACAGGGAGAATTCGCATCAGCTGAGCAAAAGTGACGTTCCCACACCTTCAAATACCCGCCGGCGACCAGAGTTTGACCTGGCCTGTTGATTTCTTAGTCAACGCTATCCGGCCACATTGTTTACAAGCAGCACTGATTTTTATGAATGAACTGGTGAACAAATACTGCCCTCCCAACCAATCGCTAAGCCCCTATCTATTCTAAAGGTTCCTCAGCGTTGGGTATCAATTTTAGATGGACAGAAGAACGCTTCATCTCTTCTTTCTATCATCATCCAAATTCACTACACAACTCAACAAGTTTTACCTTCGATCAGATAACAAGCGAAATAGCGTAGTGGCAACACTCTCGCCTACGAATCTAAGGGTACTCGGATCGATACCACTGTGCGGAACCCCTTTTTTTTTTTACTTTTTTTTTCTTCGTAAATTGATTTTTCTCTAATTACTCAATAATGATCAACATTTTCGGGAATTTTTTTGAATCATTATGGAAGGTGGAAAGGCCTCTAATTGTTCCGTGAACAATTAGTCTACTAGTGTAGAAACTAGCCTTACTTTTATTAGGTCTTTCCACCTTTCAGGTGAAAGACCTTTTGTTAGGTCTTTCCACCTTTCAGGTGAAAGACCTATTGTATTTCTTATGTTTTTTATTAGGTCTTTCCACCTTTCAGGTGAAAGACCTTTTGTTTTCTTTATGTTTTTTATTCTTATTATTTTTCTTTTCTATTTTCAAAGGGACACCTTTTTTATTATAAGACATATTGAAACAATTTTTTCTTTATGTAATTGACCATTTAAAGTTATAATACCAAATGACCCTGATCCTGATAACCCCCAGAACTTACAAAGTTATAGCCCTTGTTTACGAAATGCTTGTTATCGCTACTCCTCTGAAACCATAAGAGATAGATACTTAAAACTTTTACCAATGTCTTCAGTACACTTAGAGGGTTCTTCAATCTACTAATACCGAATGGATCTGAGAACCCCTTCTATCAGTTATTGCCCCTGAAAGTATTTGAATTTCCATAAAACCACTTCCAACTTTTTTATTACTTATCATAGAGACTTCGGACCACTTGGGATGGAAGCGTCTACCTTGGCCGAACAAAATAACATAAAAGTCAAAGGTCAATGTCATTTAGAAATCTGTTAATTAATGAGTTTTTCGATCTCTTTTGTTAAGGGTGGTAGAGAAAAACGTTTTCATGGGTGTATTAGGACATCTTAAAACATTTTAAAATATAGCCCCTCGGCTCATACCTTTGAATAAACACAAAGTTATTGCCCCTATTGTACGAAATGTTTGATATCAC
Organism: Magallana gigas; assembly: GCF_963853765.1. Classification (NCBI taxonomy): domain Eukaryota; kingdom Metazoa; phylum Mollusca; class Bivalvia; order Ostreida; family Ostreidae; genus Magallana; species Magallana gigas. Next base: position 14,435,201 of record NC_088858.1, on the reverse strand, counting down.
TACTCCTCTGAAGCCATAAGAGATAGAGACTTGAAACTTTTACTGATGTCTTCAGTACACATAGACGGTTCTTCAATCTATTCATACCGAAAGGATCTGAGGTCCACATCTAGAAGTTATTGCCCCTGAAAGTATTTACATTTCCATAAAATCACTTCAAAATTTTTTATTACTTATCATAGAGACTTCGGACCACTTGGGATGGAAGCATCTACCTTGGCCAAACAAAATAACATAAAGGTCAAAGGTCAAGGTCATTTGAAAATCTTTTAATTAATGAGTTTTTGTATCTCTTTTGTTTAAGATGGTAGAGAAAAACTTTTTCATGGATGTAGAAGGACATCTTAAGACATTTCAAAATATAACCCTTTGACCCTTACCATGTAACAATTATAGAGTTATTGCCCCTATTGTACAAAATGCTTGTTATCGCTACTCCTCATTAACCATTAGAGATAGAGACTTGAAACTTTTACTAATGTATTCAGTATACTTAGACGCTTCTCCAATCTATTCATACCGACAGGGTCCAAAGTCCCTTTCTAGCAGTTATTGCCCCTGAAGGTTTCGAACATTCAATAAAGAAACACAAATAACTTTTGAATCAATAATCATAGATACATCGGACCATTTGGTTTTGAAGCGTCTACCTTGTCAGATGAAAATGACATGAAGGTCAAAGGTCAAGGTCAAGCATTAAAAAGTTGCAAACTTAATCGTTTGACACTTTTTTTTATGAAGTAACGCAGAAAAAATAATTTATTCTATTGAAGCAATCTTATTTCAAACATAGAAAACAAAGAGGTGGAAAGACCTCTAATTGTTCGAGAACAATTAGTCTACTAGTTATTAGGTCTTTCCACCTTTCAGGTGAAAGACCTTTTGTTTTTCTTATGTTTTTTATTATTAGGTCTTTCCACCTTTCAGGTGAAAGACCTTTTGTTTTTCTTATGTTTTTTATTATTATTTTTCTCCTCTATTTTCCACGGGAAAACTTTTTTATTTCAAGAGATATTGAAACAAATTTTTCTTTATGTGATTGAACATTAAAAGTTATGGTACCAAATGACCCTGTGTCTAATGACCCCAAGAACTTAAAAAGTTATTGCCCTTGTATACGAAAAGCTTGTTATCGCTACTCCTCTGAAACCATAAGAGATAGAGACTTGAAACTTTTACTAACGTCTGTAGTTCACTTAGACGCTCTTTCAATCTATTCATACCGAAAGGTTCCGAGACCCCCTTCTATCAGTTATTGCCCCTGAAAGTATTTCAATTTCCATAAAATCACTTCTAACTTTTTTACTATTTGTCATAGAGACTTTGGACCACTTGCGATGGAAGCGTCTCCCTTGGCCGATCAAAATGACGTAAAGGTCAAAGGTCAAGGTCATCTGAAAACCTGTGTATTCATGAGTTTTCGTATCTCTTTTGTTTAGGGTGATATAGAGAAATTTGATCAAGGATGTAGTAGGACGTCTTAAGACATTTCAAAATGTAGCCCTTCAGCTCCCGTCTTGTAATAGTTAGTGAGTAATTGCCCCTTTTGTTCGAAATGCTTGTTATCGCTACTCCTCTGAAACCAAAACAGGTAGAGACTTGAAACGTTTACCAATGTCTTCATTACACTTAGAAGTTTCTTCAATCTATTGATCCCAAAAGGGTCCAACGTCCCTTTCTGGCAGTAATTCCCCTTTCAATTTCATTGATTTCACAAACACATTAGAAATAAACACACACACCCCCCCTTTTTTTATGAGTGACCTTGACCTTTGACCTTGACCTTTGACCTTGACCTTTGACCTCTTAGGACTGGTGTGTTATAAGTATCTGCAACATCTATCATATCAGATTCATTTATATGTACGAATAGCTCTTTCAAACACAAATTCACCCCCCCCCCTTTTATTTTTAGGTTTGACCTTGACCTTTGACCTGACCTTGACCTTTGACCTTGACCTTAAAGGACTGATGCGTTACAAGTATATTTAACATATACATTTCAGATTCATTTATATGTGCAATAAGCTCTTTAAACCCCCCCCCCCCTTATTTTTAGGTTTGACCTTGACCCTTGACCTTGACCTTTGACCTGACCTTTGACCTCTTAGAACTAATGAGTAATAAGTGTATGCAACATATATATCAGGTTCAGTTATATGAACAATTTGCCCCCCCCCCCCTTTCTTTTATACAAGGATTGATTTCTTATATGAACATGACCCTCGGTATTTGAACTTGAAATTTGATATTCCTTTTTAAAATAAAACCTTAAAAAAGTGTTACAACTGTTTGTCAGAATTTTTTAAAAAGGTGAAACACTGCCTGCCATTTGACTCCAGACCGCGTTTTAGACTACGCCTCCAAATAAAAATTCCAGCTCCAGTAAAACTCTGTAGAACTTGGCGAAAATTCATGGGACTGTTCCTCACACCTGAATCTAATTGCCTGCCAAATTTCAAACGAAATGAACCCTATTGAAGAAAGTTATCCACCTCAGCGGCATCGAACCATGGTCCCGAGAAACGAAATTTCAACGCTTCGATATTTGTATCTAATAAATTCACGCTCAAATTTCACTGAAAATCTTTGTTTACATTTCTATCGGCAACCTGTGACGACTTGTGTTGAAGTGCAACGAAAGATAACTCTTCCTTCCCAGACCCCGATTTTAGATGAATTAAATTTACATTTTCTTTCAGTTTGTTTATTTCCCGACTTGGCTGAAATACATGACTGGCCTTAATTCAGTTCCGATTTTCCGTACTTGTAATCCACGAATGCATGACAGTTAGTAGATTTATAAGCACGTGCATTTCAAATCACAGGGAGAATTCGCATCAGCTGAGCAAAAGTGACGTTCCCACACCTTCAAATACCCGCCGGCGACCAGAGTTTGACCTGACCTGTTGATTTCTTAGTCAACGCTATCCGGCCACATTGTTTACAAGCAGCACTGATTTTTATGAATAAACTGGTGAACAAATACTGCCCTCCCAACCAATCGCTAAGCCCCTATCTATTCTAAAGGTTCCTCAGCGTTGGGTATCAATTTTAGATGGACAGAAGAACGCTTCCTCTCTTCTTTCTATCCTCATCCAAATTCACTACACAACTCAACAAATTTTACCTTCGATCAGATAACAAGCGAAATAGCGTAGTGGCAACACTCTCGCCTAGGAATCTAAGGGTACTCGGATCGATACCACTGTGCGGAACCGATTTTTTTTTTTTCCTTTTTTTTTTTTCGTAAATTGATTTTTTTCTAATTTCTCAATAATTATCAACATTTTCGGGAATTTTTTTGAATCATTATGGAAGGTGGAAAGGCCTCTAATTGTTCCGTGAACAATTAGTCTACTAGTTAGGTCTTTCCACCTTTCAGGTGAAAGACCTTTTGTTTTTCTTATGTTTTTTATTATTATTCTTATTTTTTTTCTTCTCTTTTTTTCCAGGGACAGCTTTTTTATTTCAAGAGATATTGAAACAATTTTTTCTTTATGTGATTGGCCATTAAAAGTTATGGTACCAAATGACCCTTTGCTTGATAACTCCCAGAACTTACAAAGTTATTGCCCTTGTGTACGAAAAGCTTGTTATCGCTACTCCTCTGAAACCATTAGAGATAGAGACTTGGAACTTTTACCAATGTCTTCAGTACACTTAGAGGGTTCTTCAATCTACTAACACCGAAAGGATCCGAGACCCCCTTCTAGTAGTTATTGCCCCTGAAAGTATTTGAATTTCCATAAAATCCCTTCCAACTTTTTTATTATTTATCATAGAGACTTCGGACCACTTGGGATGGAAGCGTCTTCCTTGGCCAAACAAAATTACATAAAGGTCAAAGGTCAAGGTCATCTGAAATTCTCTTAATTAATGAGTTTTTAGATCTCTTTTGTTTAGTGTAGTAAAGAAAAACTTTTTCATGGATGTAATAGGACATCTTAAGACATTTTAAAATATATCCCCTTGGCTCTTTCTTTTAAATAGTAACAGAGTTATTGCCCCTTTTGTACGAAAAGCTTGTTATCGCTACTCCTCTGAAACCATAAGAGATAGAAACTTGGAACTTTTACCAATGTCTTTAGTACACTTAGAGGGTTTTTCAATCTATTCATACCGAAATGATCTGAGCCCCCCTTCTAGTAGTTATTGCCCCTGAAAGTATTTACATTTCCATAAAATCACTTCCAACTTTTTTATTACTTATCATAGAGACTTTGGACCACTTGGGATGGAAGCGTCTACCATGGCCGAACAAAATGACATCAAGGTCAAAGGTCAAGGTCATCTGGAAGTCTCTTAATTAATGTGTTTTTGTATCTCTTTTGTTTAGGATGGTAGAGAAAAACTTTCTCATGGATGTAGTAAGACATCGTAAGACATTTCAAAATATCACCCTTTGACCCTTACCATGTAACAATTATAGAGTTATTGCCCCTATTGTACAAAATGCTTGTTGTTGCTACTTCTTATTAACCGTTAGAGATAGAGACTTGAAACTTTTACTAATGTATTCAGTATACTTAGACGCTTCTTCAATCTATTCATACCGATAGGGTCCAAAGTCCCTTTCATGCAGTTATTGCCCCTGAAAGTTTTGAACATTCAATAAAAAACACAAATAACTTTTGAATCAATAATCATAGATACATCGGACCACTTGGTATTGAAGCGTCTACCTTGTCAGATGAAAATGACATAAAGGTCAAAGGTCAAGGTCAAGCAATAAAAAAATTGTAAACTTAATCGTTTGACACTTGTTTTATGAAGTAACGCAGAAAAAATACGTTATTCTATTGAAGCAATCTTATTTCAAACATAAAAAAAACAATGAGGTGGAAAGACCTCTAATTGTTCGAGAACAATTAGTCTACTAGTTATTCTTATTTTTTTTCTTCTCTTTTTTTCCAGGGACAGCTTTTTTATTTCAAGAGATATTGAAACAATTTTTTCTTTATGTGATTGGCCATTAAAAGTTATGGTACCAAATGACCCTTTGCTTGATAACTCCCAGAACTTACAAAGTTATTGCCCTTGTGTACGAAAAGCTTGTTATCGCTACTCCTCTGAAACCATTAGAGATAGAGACTTGGAACTTTTACCAATGTCTTCAGTACACTTTGAGGGTTCTTCAATCTACTAACACCGAAAGGATCCGAGACCCCCTTCTAGTAGTTATTGCCCCTGAAAGTATTTGAATTTCCATAAAATCCCTTCCAACTTTTTTATTATTTATCATAGAGACTTCGGACCACTTGGGATGGAAGTGTCTTCCTTGGCCAAACAAAATGACATAAAGGTCAAAGGTCAAGGTCATCTGAAAATCTCTTAATTAATGAGTTTGTAGATCTCTTTTGTTTAGTGTAGTAAAGAAAAACTTTTTCATGAATGTAATAGGACATCTTAAGACATTTTAAAATATATCCCCTTGGCTCTTTCTTTTAAATAGTTACAGAGTTATTGCCCCTTTTGTACGAAAAGCTTGTTATCGCTACTCCTCTGAAACCATAAGAGATAGAAACTTGGAACTTTTACCAATGTCTTTAGTACACTTAGAGGGTTTTCCAATCTATTCATACCAAAATGATCTGAGCCCCCCTTCTAGTAGTTATTGCCCCTGAAAGTATTTACATTTCTATAAAATCACTTCCAACTTTTTTATTACTTATTATACAGACTTCGGACCACTTGGGATAGAAGCGTCTACCTTGGATGAACAAAATAATATAAAGGTCAAAGAACAAGGTCATTTGGAAATCTCTTAATAATGAGTTTGTAGATCTCTAATGTTTAGGATGGTAGAGAAAAACTTTTTCATGGATGTAGTAGGACATCTTAAGACATTTCAAAATATAACCCTTTGACCCTTACCATGTAACAATTATAGAGTTATTGCCCCTATTGTACAAAATGCTTGTTATCGCTACTCCTAATTAACCGTTGGAGATAGAGACTTAAAACTTTTACTAATGTATTCAGTATATTGAGACGCTTCTTCAATATATTCATACCGACAGGGTCCAAAGTCCCTTTTCTAGCAGTTATTGCCCCTGAAAGTTTCGAACATTCAATAAAAAACACAAAAAACTTTTGAATCAATAATCATAGATACATCGGACCACTTGGTATTGAAGCATCTACCTTGTCCGATGAAAATGACATAAAGGTCAAAGGTCAAGGTTAAGCAATAAAAAATTGCAAACCTCATCGTTTAACACTTTTTTTATGAAGTAACGCAGAAAAAATAATTTATTCTATTGAAGTAATCTTATTTCAAACATAAAAAAATAATGAGGTGGAAAGACCTCTAATTGTTCGAGAACAATTAGTCTACTAGTTCTTATTTTTTTTCTTCTCTTTTTTTCCAGGGACAGCTTTTTTATTTCAAGAGATATTGAAACAATTTTTTCTTTATGTTATTGGCCATTAAAAGTTATAGTACCAAATGACCCTTTGCTTGATAACTCCCAGAACTTACAAAGTTATTGCCCTTGTGTACGAAAAGCTTGTTATCGCTACTCCTCTGAAACCATAAGAGATACAGACTTGGAACTTTTACCAATGTCTTTAGTACACTTAGAGGGTTCTTCAATCTACTAATACCGAAAGGATCCGAGACCCCCTTCTATCAGTTATTGCCCCTGAAAGTATTTGAATTTCCATAAAATCACTTGCAACTTTTTTATTATTTATCATAGAGACTTCGGACCACTTGGGATGGAAGCGTCTACCTTGGCCAAACAAAATGACATAAAGGTCAAAGGTCAAGGTCATTAGGAAATCTGTTAATTAATGAGTTTTCGTATCTCTTTTGTTAAGGGGGGGTAGAGAAAAACTTTTTCATGGATGTAATAGAACATCTTAAGACATTTTAAAATATAGCCCCTTGGCTTATACCTTTGAATATTTACAGAGTTATTGCCCCTATTGTACGAAATGCTTGTTATCACTACTCCTCTGAAACCATAAGAGATAAAAACTTGGAACTTTTACCAATGTCTTCAGTACACTTAGAGAATTCTTCAAACTATTCATACCGAAAGGATCTGAGCCCCCCTTCTAGTAGTTATTGCCCCTGAAAGTGTTAACATTTCTATAAAATCACTTCCAACTTTTTTATTATTTGTCATAGAAACTTCGGACCACTTGGGATGGAAGCGTCTACCTTGGCCGAACAAAATGACATAAAGTTTAAAGGTCAAGGTCATTTGGAAATCTCCTAATTAATGAGTTTATATATCTCTTTTGTTTAGTGTGTTAGAGAAAAACTTTTTCATGGATGTAATAGGACATCTTAAGACATTTTTAAAATATAGCCCCTTGGCTCCTTCCTGTAAAGAGTTACAGAGTTATTGCCCCTATTGTACAAAATGCTTGTTATCGCTACTCCTCATTAACCGTAAGAGATAGAGACTTGAAACTTTTACCAATGTCTTCAGTACACTTAGAGGGTTCTTCAATCTATTCATACCGAAAGGATCTGAGGCCCCCTTCTAGTACTTATTGCCCCTGAAAGTATTTATATTTCCATAAAATCACTTCCAACTTTTTTATTACTTATCATAGAGACTTCGGACCACTTGGGATGGAAGCGTTTACCTTGGCCGAACAAAATGACATAAATTTCAAAGGTCAAGGTCATTTGGAAATCTCTTAATTAATGAGTTTTTGTATCTCTTTTGTTTAGGATGGTAGAGAAAAACTTTTTCATGGATGTAGTAGGACATCTTAAGACATTTCAAAATATAACCCTTTGACCCTTACCATGTAACAATTATAGAGTTATTGCCCCTATTGTACAAAATGCTTGTTATCGCTACTCCTCATTAACCATTAGAGATAGAGACTTGAAACTTTTACTAATGTATTCAGTATACTTAGACGCTTCTTCAATCTATTCATACCGACAGGGTCCAAAGTCCCTTTCTAGCAGTTATTGCCCCTGAAAGTTTCGAACATTCAATAAAGAAATACAAATAACTTTTGAATCAATAATCATAGATACATCGGACCACTTGGTATTGAAGCGTCTACCTTGTCAGATGAAAATGACATGAAGGTCAAAGGTCAAGGTCAAGCAATTAAATATTGCAAACTTAATCGTTTGACACTTTTTTTTATGAAGTTACGCAGAAAAAAATACTTTATTTTATTGAAGCAATCATATTTCAAACATAGAAAACAATGAGGTGGAAAGACCTCTAATTGTTCGAGAACAATTAGTCTACTAGTTTTTCTTCTGTTTTTTATTTTTTTTCTTCTCTTTTTTTCCAGGGACAGCTTTTTTGTTTTAGGAAATATTGAAGCAATTTTTTCTTTATGTGATTGACCATTAAAAGTTATGGTACCAAATGACCCTTTGCTCGATCCCTCCCAGAACTTACAAAGTGATTGCCCTTTGTGTACGAAGTGATTGTTATCGCTACTCCTCTGAAACCATAAGGCATAGAGACTTGAAACTTTTACTAACGTCTGTAGTTCACTTAGACGCTCTTTCAATCTATTCATACCGAAAGGTTCCGAGACCCCCTTCTATCAGTTATTGCCCCTGAAAGTATTTCAATTTCCATAAAATCACTTCCAACTTTTTTACTATTTGTCACAGAGACTTCGGACCACTTGGGATGGAAGCGTCTTCCATGGCCGATCAAAATGACGTAAGGGTCAAAGGTCAAGGTCATCTGAAAATCTGTGTATTCATGAGTTTTCGTATCTCTTTTGTTTAGGGTGATATAGAGAAATTTGATCAAGGATGTAGTAGGACGTCTTAAGACATTTCAAAATGTAGCCCTTCAGCTCCCATCTTGTAATAGTTAGTGAGTAATTGCCCCTTTTGTACGAAATGCTTGTTATCGCTACTCCTCTGAAACCATAACAGGCAGAGACTTGAAACGTTTACCACTGTCTTCATTACACTTAGAAGTTTCTTCAATCTATTGATCCCAAAAGGGTCCAACGTCCCTTTCTGGCAGTAATTCCCCTTTCAATTTCATTGATTTCACAAACACATTAGAAATAAACAACCCCCCCCCCCTTTTCTTATATTAATGTTTGACCTTGACCTTTGACCTTGACCTTTGACCTTGACCTTTGACCTCTTAGGACTGGTGTGTTATAAGTATCTGCAACATCTGTAATATCAGATTCATTTATATGTACGAATAGCTCTTTTAAACACAAATTCACCCCCCCCCCCTTTTTATTTTTAGGTTTGACCTTGACCTTTGACCTGACCTTGACCTTTGACCTTGACCTTAAAGGACTGATGCGTTACAAGTATATTTAACATATACATTTCAGATTCATTTATATATGCAATAAGCTCTTTAAAACAACCAACACCCCCCCCCCTTATTTTTAGGTTTGACCTTGACCTTTGACCTTTGACCTGACCTTGATCTTTGACCTCTTAGAACTAATGAGTAATAAGTGTATGCAACATATATATCAGATTCAGTTATATGAACAATTTGCCCCCCCCCCCCCTTCTTTTATACAAGGATTGAATTCTTATATGAACATGACCCTCGTTATTTGAACTTGAAATTTAATATTCCTTTTTAAAATAAAACCTAAAAAAGTGTTACAACCGTTTGTCAGAATTTTTTAAAAAGGTGAAACACTGCCTGCCATTTGACTCCAGACCGCGTTTTAGACTACGCCTCCAAATAAAAATTCCAGCTCCAGTAAAACTCTGTAGAACTTGGCGAAAATTCATGGGACTGTTACTCACACCTGAATCTAATTGCCTGCCAAATTTCAAACGAAATGAACCCTATTGAAGAAAGTTATCTACCTCAGCGGCATCGAACCATCATCCCGAGAAACGAAATTTCAACGCTTCGATATTTGTATCTAATAAATTCACGCTCAAATTTCACTGAAAATCTGTGTTTACATTTCTATCGGCAACCTGTGACGACTTGTGTTGAAGTGCAACGAAAGATAACTCTTCCTTCCCAGACCCCGATTTTAGATGAATTAAATTTACATTTTCTTTCAGTTTGTTTATTTCCCGACTTGGCTGAAATACATGACTGGCCTCAATTCAGTTCCGATTTTCCGTACTTGTAATCCACGAATGCATGACAGTTAATCGATTTCTAAGCACGTGCATTTCAAATCACAGGGAGAATTCGCATCAGCTGAGCAAAAGTGACGTTCCCACACCTTCAAATACCCGCCGGCGACCAGAGTTTGACCTGGCCTGTTGATTTCTTAGTCAACGCTATCCGGCCACATTGTTTACAAGCAGCACTGATTTTTATGAATGAACTGGTGAACAAATACTGCCCTCCCAACCAATCGCTAAGCCCCTATCTATTCTAAAGGTTCCTCAGCGTTGGGTATCAATTTTAGATGGACAGAAGAACGCTTCATCTCTTCTTTCTATCATCATCCAAATTCACTACACAACTCAACAAGTTTTACCTTCGATCAGATAACAAGCGAAATAGCGTAGTGGCAACACTCTCGCCTACGAATCTAAGGGTACTCGGATCGATACCACTGTGCGGAACCCCTTTTTTTTTTTACTTTTTTTTTCTTCGTAAATTGATTTTTCTCTAATTACTCAATAATGATCAACATTTTCGGGAATTTTTTTGAATCATTATGGAAGGTGGAAAGGCCTCTAATTGTTCCGTGAACAATTAGTCTACTAGTTAGGTCTTTCCACCTTTCAGGTGAAAGACCTTTTGTTTTTCTTATGTTTTTTATTATTATTCTTATTTTTTTTCTTCTCTTTTTTTCCAGGGACAGCTTTTTTATTTCAAGAGATATTGAAACAATTTTTTCTTTATGTGATTGGCCATTAAAAGTTATGGTACCAAATGACCCTTTGCTTGATAACTCCCAGAACTTACAAAGTTATTGCCCTTGTGTACGAAAAGCTTGTTATCGCTACTCCTCTGAAACCATTAGAGATAGAGACTTGAAACTTTTACCAATGTCTTCAGTACACTTAGAGGGTTCTTCAATCCACTAACACCGAAAGGATCCGAGACCCCCTTCTAGTAGTTATTGCCCCTGAAAGTAGTTGAATTTCCATAAAATCCCTTCCAACTTTTTTATTATTTATCATAGAGACTTCGGACTACTTGGGATGGAAGCGTCTACCTTGGCCGAACAAAATTACATAAAGGTCAAAGGTCAAGGTCATCTGAAAATCTCTTAATTAATGAGTTTTTAGATCTCTTTTGTTTAGTGTAGTAAAGAAAAACTTTTTCATGGATGTAATAGGACATCTTAAGACATTTTAAAATATATCCCCTTGGCTCTTTCTTTTAAATAGTTACAGAGTTATTGCCCCTTTTGTACGAAAAGCTTGTTATCGCTACTCCTCTGAAACCATAAGAGATAGAAACTTGGAACTTTTACCAATGTCTTTAGTACACTTAGAGGGTTTTTCAATCTATTCATACCGAAATGATCTGAGCCCCCCTGCTAGTAGTTATTGCCCCTGAAAGTTTTTACATTTCTATAAAATCACTTCCAACTTTTTTATTACTTATCATACAGACTTCAGACCACTTTGGATTGAAGCGTCTACCTTAGATGAACCAAATGATATAAAGGTCAAAGGTCAAGGTCATTTGGAAATCTCTTAATTAATGAGTTTTTAGATCTCTAATGTTTAGGATGGTAGAGAAAAACTTTTTCATGGATGTAGTAGGACATCTTAAGACATTTCAAAATATAACCCTTTGACCCTTACCATGTAACAATTATAGAGTTATTGCCCCTATTGTACAAAATGCTTGTTATCGCTACTCCTAATTAACCGTTGGAAATAGATGCTTGAAACTTTTACTAAAGTATTCAGTATATTGAGACGCTTCTTCAGTCTATTCTTACCGGCAGGGTCCAAAGTCCCGTTCTAGCAGTTATTGCCCCTGAAAGTTTCGAACATTCAATAAAAAACACAAAAAACTTTTGAATCAATAATCATATATACATCGGACCACTTGGTATTGAAGCGTCTACCTTGTCAGATGAAAATGACATAAAGGTCAAAGGTCAAGGTTAAGCAAAAAAAAAAAATTGCAAACTTAATCGTTGAACACTTTTTTATGAAGTAACGCAGAAAAAATAATTTATTCTATTGAAGCAATCTTATTTCAAACATAAAAAACAATGAAGTGGAAAGACCTCTAATTGTTCGAGAACAATTAGTCTACTAGTTTATTATTTTTTTTCTTCTCTTTTTTTCCAGGGACAGCTTTTTTGTTTTAAGAGATATTGAAGCAATGTTTTCTTTATGTGATTGGCCATTAAAAGTTATGGTACCAAATGACCCTTTGCTCGATTACTCCCAGAACTTACAAAGTTATTGCCCTTGTGTACGAAAAGCTTGTTATCGCTACTCCTCTGAAACCATAAGAGATAGAAACTTGGAACTTTTACCAATGTCTTCAGTACACTTAGAGGTTTCTCCAATCTATTCATACCGAAAGGATTTGAGGCCCCTTTCTAGTAGTTATTGCCCCTGAAAGTATTTACATTTCTATAAAAGCACTTCCAACCTTTTTATTATTTGTCATAGAGACTTCGGACCACTTGGGATTGAAGCGTCTACCTTAGCCGAACAAAATAACATAAAGGTTAAAGGTCAAGGTCATTTGGAAATCTCTTAATTAATGAGTTTTTAGATCTCTTTTGTTTAGGGAGGTAGAGAAAAACTTTTTCATGGATGAAGTAGGACATCGTAAGACATTTTAAAATATAACCCTTTGACCCTTTCCATATTACAATTATAGAGTTATTGCCCCTATTGTACAAAACGCTTGTTATCGCTACTCCTCATTAACCGTTAAAGATAGAGACTTGAAACTTTTACTAATGTATTCAGTACACTTAGACGCTTCTTCAATCTATTCATACCGACAGGGTCCAAAGTCTCTTTCTAGCTGCTATTGGCCCTAAAAATTTCGAACATTCAATAAAAACACAAATAACTTTTGAATCAATAATCATAGATACATCGGATCACTTGGTATTGAATCGTCTACCTTGTCAGATCAAAATGACATAAAGGTCAAAGGTCAAGGTCAAGCAATAAAAATTTGCAAACTTAATCGTTTGACACTTTTATATGAAGTAATGCAGAAAAAATACTTCATTGTATTGAATCAATCTTATTTTAAACATAAAACAATGAGGTGGAAAGACCTCTAATTGTTCGAGAACAATTAGTCTACTAGTTTATTACTGTTTTGCATTTGTCAAGAACAAACATGTATAGAAACAATCAAATATACAGATTGAACAACATTCATAAATTAAAAAAAATTTAATACAAGTATCATCAGTTCAGTCCTTTTTGTGGTTCATTTTAACACTTTAGGAGAAAATTTTAAAAATATGTTTACTTTATAAATGCAGTTTGACAGGAAACAGAAATAATTCCTCAATTTCTGTCTTTTAGCTGTGTACAGAAATATCAAGTCCAACAGTTTTATCTCTGCAAGGGCATATTTTGCTGAAGTTGAACAGAGTAGAGGAAACAGAGGTAAGCCTGATTTTATATGAATTGGAATACATTGTATTGTTAGGGATTTTATAATTCTTCTTTTAACATGCAGTAAGTCATAAACACATTCTCTAGCATAAGAAATTGACATGAAATGCTTTACATAACTGGTCCATAAACTTAAAATGTCTAGTTTGTTTTCAATACAGAAAATGTGATTTATATACATTCTCTGTTTTAAAACTACACAAATATTATTATTATTATTATGACATTTATATAGCGCGAAATATAATAAAATTACTCTAAAGCGCTTTACATAATAAGTTAAAACTACACAATGAGCATACACAAATAAAATTGAGTTATTATAGGCATATAAATCTATAAAAAGAGGTTTACATATAGAAAATAGGCTAAACAGTTTTTAAAATATTCATAAAACATTTTCAGCACAGATTAAAGACTGACGATCTATTTAAACTGATAAAAGGGTCAATTATAAGACGCTAATTTAAAAAGATGTGTCTTGAGTGACTTTTTAAAACTGGTCAGATTTTCTTCGAGTCTTAAAACTGCGGGAAGACTGTTCCAGAGTTCAGCTGCACTGACATCGAAATGCCGATATTTGTATACTATATGTCTATATTTCTTTTCCATAGGAGATAATTGGTAAGCTGGATGATGGTGAGAATAGAATGGCCTTGGAGGGACATGTCAAGTTTTATCAGGCAGAATTCACCAAGTCAGCTGTCATGTAGGTGTTACTTATTTTAATATTAACATTTGTTGTGACTCTGATATTTTGTGACAAAGCTCACTCTTACCGGTACGTTATAATGTTAGTTGACATTGGTTGTAGATTTTGTGAGCTGATGAAGAAGGTCAGTACAAGCAGTGAGTACCACCTGATGTATGCCAAGTCTCTGTGGTACGACAACAGTTCACTGTCAAACAACCTCCAAACATGCTACACTGCTCTACTAAAGGTAAGCAAATCATCTATAGTATATGTGAAAATTTCATGGTAATTCAGAAACCTATCAAATCTGCCATTTTGAATCCACCATTTTCTTTCAATTCATGAGAATATAAAATTCATAACTGTCAGAAAAAAGCAAGATTTTAAAATCTGAGATGGATGCTTCTTTTGATTTTGTTTGCAGATATTAATTCTTGTTTGATTAGAAACTTACAGTATTGTACAACTTCTTTTATTAACTTTTACTGTTCATGTACATTTGTAGTCTGCCAAACTCGACCCCTACAGCAGTGAGCCGTTTGAGTACTTGGGGAGGTTTTACACTGAGATACAAAAAGACAAGGGGAAAGGAAAGCGCTGCTATCAGAAAGCGTTCGACCTGGACAGGAATAATGATAAAGCTGGCGAGGCACTATGTGATCTAATGACTGAACTGGGGGAAGAGGTGAAGAAATACTTTTTAAAATATTGTGGGGCCTTGTTGGCATTCAGAATGTGTGTGTACATGTATGGATTTATATTTATATAAATACTCTTTATTTTGTAGGAGGATGCCTATCAATTGTTATTGTCTGTGACAAGCAGTGCTAGTGCTGGATGGTAAGTGCTCTTTCGTTAGTCTACTGATATTTCCATGTTATTCATTAATGATATGTACATGTATGTAACTATGTTTTCATTATCATCAAGTTTACAAGATTAGTTTTCTCTCTATTGACAGCTGTAAGTGGGCGTGGCTGAGGTTGGGTCTTCACCAGGTCAAACATGACACAATATCAGCGGCCATCTCCAGCTTCCAGTCGGCTCTGAGGGCCGATCCTAAAGACCCGTAAGTCTTATCTCAAAAACAGATGCAGTTAACAAGTCTACACAGGGATTATGATTTGTAGGACTGTAATTGATGCATAGTTTTTCTTTTCAGGCATGTGTTTGAGTGTTTGGCTGAGGCCTACTATAAGAGAGGAAGCTACAATGCTGCCCTCAAGGCCTTCATAAAAGCTTCAGAGGTAAAATATCAAGTTAGAAAATATTATTGTAAAATGATATGATGTTCTCCGTTATTTTGAACTATTTTATTAAAATATATATTTAATTAATAACCAACAAATTTGAAGGATTCTAATGAAGGATTTTAACTTAATCCATCAATACAGTAACAGAGGTATAAATTTTGAGAAATCATTGATTTTTTTATTTGTTTTCAATGAAATGTTTACACAAAGTAGATATACCGGTAATCCTTTTTTGTTTCAGTTGAATCCGAAATCTTTGTACAGTCTGTTCATGTAAGTGGTTTGCTATGAGCTTTAAATGATAGTTAACAAATTGGTTGACTTCTTAACATGTTTAAGACATTTGGTCTTGTCACAAGTTCATAACATCACACCAGAATGACATGTATATTGGCATTCCAGGATTGCTTGCATTAAGCAGACCTTAAGGGTGCTGAGTGAGGCTGTAGATGATTACAAGCAGATACTGGAGGGCTCGCCCAATTACGTACCAGCTCTGAAAGGTGACAGCAATAGATATAAAAAATATACAGTCTAAAGCTACATTGAGTATATTTTAATTTAAAAGGATGGACGATGAAGCTTATTTCTATATAGATATAGAGTTAAGAGGATAAATCTTAGATTTTACGTACATACCTGTTTTGTGTTTTTCCTAGGTCTCGGGGAGACGTATGTACTGCAGGCCAAGCATCACCTCTCTCAGGGCTTTAATGGGCGTGCCAAGCTGAACTGTCAGGATGCTCTTCAATGTCTTACTAGGTACATGTATCTGATTCATTTACTTATAAACTCTAACTTTGTTTAGATGATCATTTCTAAACTCTGTAAAAATATTGCTAGAGTTGTTGTTCTTGACTTAACAGTAGTGTCACACCTTTACTGCTACTTTGCAGACTTGTGAAATATATTAAATTATGTTGTGTTTTTGTTTTTACAGTATCATAATTTTGTGCAAGTATTTTTGAGAGTTTTTGAAATACAGTAAAACTTTACTGTTATGCTGCTATTTTATAGTATATGCACTGTAATCTACAGAGTTATATACATGTAATGCTTGTACTACAGTAAAACTAAAAGTTTTTATATTGTGCTGTTTTATAACAGTATATTGTAAAATACATGTAACTGTAAACCTTGGTGCTTTAACTTACAGGGCAGTGTGCCACAGGCCTGATTTGTCCTGCCTCTGGAAGTTGATGGGTGACTCCTGCACAATCA
Organism: Magallana gigas; assembly: GCF_963853765.1. Lineage (NCBI taxonomy): Eukaryota > Metazoa > Mollusca > Bivalvia > Ostreida > Ostreidae > Magallana > Magallana gigas. The sequence goes on along the minus strand of NC_088858.1, from coordinate 14,418,508 downwards.
TTCACCCCCTCCCAACAAAAAACTTCAGGTCAGTAGCATCAGTGAACAAGTGGTGTTGGTTCCAAAAGTACACATACTGTATTAACCTGTATGCAAAGTACAGTATTATCATACAATATGTTCTGGGAAAGTAAAGATGACAGCTCTGCGCTCTTTTGCAGTTTTGTAGTGCCTGAAAATTTGTACAAATCCAAAGACTCAGAAAACAGTTGTGAACTCAACTTACAACAGACTCTACAGCTTGGAGCCAGGTAGAAAACATTTCAACAAATATAATGTATACTGTTTTTTAAGAATGCTCATCAGATCAGATAGGAATACCAGGTATGTTTTCTCTCTCTAATGAATAGGTGCTATGGGAGAGCTCTAAAGCTGTTACCGGAATGTGCTCAGCTGTGGCATGATCTGGGGTTCAATCTGTATCAGCAGAGCCTGCACTCGGAGGATGAGAATGCAGTGGGTGTGGCCGAGAAGTCAGCAGAGGCCCTTAAGAAGGGGTTGTCCCTGGAGCCTGCCAATCATCAGATCTGGAACACACTCGGTCTTGTTTATTGTCACTCGGGTGAGATATTAGAAGAAATAAATGATTATATTATAACATCTCCCTCCCACCGCATGAGAAGAATACCCAAAAACGTAAACATGTAGATGAAAGACGATTTCATGCGTTTAATTTTCTCTTACCAGGTCTGAATAAACCATCACTTGGGCAGCACTGTTTTATCAAGTCTATACAAGCAGAATCTGAAGTAAGTTGATGTAAGATATATGGCAATTTTAATTTATTTCTTTATAATATCTATATTTAATTGCAATTTTTTTCCCTTTGATGAGTGAGTTTTATCTGTTTCTAGAATGTGGTAGCATGGACAAACCTAGCAACACTTTATCTTGAAAAAGGAAACATACAGGTAAATCTGCTTTTTATCTATAGTGTGCACTGACATGCATGGACTGTGAATTTGGAAAAACTTAACTCAAACATCAATATGTCACTGTGGAGGAATGTGTCTGCAGAGCAGATCAATCATGTATTTATTTGTATGGTTAATGCTTCACTGTCTGGTAATAATACACAGGTCTGGAGAAGGCATATGGTGCCAGTCTGTTTGTTAGAAGGGAGGAAATGTTTGTCAGCTGTTTAAAGTTGTATTTGAGAGCTTCAATATATTGTGTTTTTGTTTCAGTTAGCTCATGAAGCTTTCAAAAAGGCCCAGAGTTTGGACCCAAACTATGTGTCCTGTTGGATTGGTCAGGTTTGTAGAACTTGATACACATTGTAGTTTTCTATGATCACAGTACAAGACATTTTATTTTTAAAATACTGGTACCTGACTGTTTCTACTCTGTAATCCCAGGATCAGTGGCCAAAAGGGCAAAGCATATATTTTCCATAAAGATTGAATTATATTCTTTTATCAAAATTACATGTACATGTAATATGAGAGACCCAGGATACATGCATTTAAAATGTTCTATAAGATAATAATGCTTTTAGAAAAAAAATTGTTTTAGATTCCATAGTAAGAATTTTTGAATTAGAGGAAGTCATTCATACCATTGCTGACAGTCATTGATTTTTTTTATTGTAGGCCATGATTGCAGAAACAGTGGGAGATGATGATGCTATGGATTTGTTCCGACACACTACAGAGTTATCTCCCCATGTTTGTATATTTAAATCTCATTGAGTACCTCCCACTTTCATCTTCTAATTTTTATGAATTATATAAAATAAACCCCAGTACCAAGAGTTGATGTCTTCCCCTACAGGTTGAGGGTTCCATGGGGTACGCCCACTGGGTGTGTACCTTACTCAAGGACAAAGCCAAGCACAGCACGGAGATGTACCGCTACGCCATTCACCAGATGGCGGCCATTCCGGCCGCCTCCGACGCTCTGGCCAGATATCTGGGTAAAAACCGTCTATAGTGTTCATGTTCTTATAGCCATAATATGATGATTGTTTTCTATAATGCAACCTTAAGTTTTATAGGAAATAAAGTTATTGTGTGATTGTGTGTTTCGATAGACCTTGTGAAGACAAACCCTTGTGCATACAACATGTATGGGCTGCTGATGGAACAACAGGAACTTTACAGATCAGCAAAGACGGCCTTCATCAGGTATCACATTTACATCTAGTTTACACTGTCATCTTACATATCTGTAACAAATATTTTACTCAATAATTTTAGATGATGTTGATGCTAAAATTGTGATAAATTTATTTGATAAATTAAATGGATGTTTATGGAAGGTCTTGTGGATGATTTTTCACCTCTGTTTTACAGGTCTATTAATCTACTGGAGCCGAGTGACATTCTCCTGAACCACGTCAAACTCAACCTGGCCAGAGTACTGTGGTAGGTCCTTTGTTTCTGATGGAAACTGATAACCTCCACTCAAAAAGAGTTTTTTATCGTCTGTCGGTTTTCTTTCATCATGCTATTTTGAAACTACTGGAACATGTACCATATTTTTGTCCAATCTACGTTGTTTAAATAGTTACAATGTAACAGGAATTGATGATGTTTCTTTGGGTTGTTTAAATAGTTACAATGTAACAGGAATTGATGATGTTTCTTTGGATATTAATAGCAAACTCGGGGACTACTCTGGTGCGGTAACTCTGTACACAAAGTTTGGAGAACTGGACTCTCTGCAGGATCTGTGTCACATGGGCCTAGCCTTCTACAAGTCTCAGCAGTACACAGAGAGCTACCAAGGTCTCTATCACATGATCCTAATGTCCAGGAGTGAAAGTTTTGTTTTATCCTATAGATACAGCGTTTTGTCATGATATATGATATTGTTTTTGGTTTTTCAAAGTGGTACTGAATTTTGACAGCTTATGACAAAGCCCTAGAGGTCAGCACCAATGACACAGATAGTTCACAGATTCACGCTGCTTTGGGGATGGTGGCTTATAAGTTTGGAGACATAGATGGAGCCAAAGCTTCTCTCTTTCAAAGGTTGGAAATTTTAATCTTATATTTGGTCATTTATTATAAAATATTTTACAAAAAATGATATGTCTAATAGGGTTTATAACATGATGATGAACATTTTAAAAAGAATTACCTTTAATCAAATAGATTGAAAGGTTTTTGGATTTTCAATCTTTAATCCTGCCAATATTTGTATATTGAAACAGTTCCCAGCTGCAGCCTGCCTCTCGCCATGGACTTGAGGCTCTTTGTGCCCTTGGTCTGAAGTCTCGCGATGTGACCTTGACCCATGCTGTCCTTCAGGAACTGGTCGGGACAGAGATGGACAACTCTGGAATATATTTCACTGTCCTTCAACATGGTCTTCTAGAAGAAAACTGGGAGCTTGCAAAATCATTCCTAGAAAAATGTATCCACTGGTTTCCAGATAAATATAAACTCTGGAGGCTTTTATCAAGGTTACAGCTCAGACATCACCATGGTAACAAACCCTCCACTGCAGCGATGTGTATGCAGGCAGCGATGAGTCTGGAGCCCAAGTGTCAGGTTAAAACCATTCAGACTCTGTTTGATAATTTGATTGATTTTTGAAACCCTAACACTATATAAGACACTTTCATAATGTGAAATACAGTTAATGTCTTGTTCCATATATTATTTTTTGGTTCAGCAAGAAATGCATTTACCGATATTCCTTGCTTTTCATTACTATTCTTCAGTAGTTTCTAGACTTTTTGTTAGAAATATGGATCTCAAACACAATTCAATTTTTACTCTGTAGGAATTGATGACAGAGGTCGCCATGGGACAACTACTGGACGGCAAACATGTGTCAAAGGACACCAAAAATAACGCCTTACTGAGTGCACAAAGAGCATTGCTCATCAACCCAGGTCAGCTGTCTGTATATGTACATCTAAGATGGAAAAGATCCTGAAATTTTCAAACAAGACATTTATTTTTGTGTTTGATGTTTACAGTAAAAATGTATGTAATACATGTACATGGAATTTTGTTTTAGGTAAATTAGGCAACTGGTGCTCTCTGGTCTCCTCTGTTCACTGTCAATCAGAGCTGGAGGCGGAGTCTGAGCGAGTTCAGGCTCTCCACAAGATAGAGGCCCGCTACTTGACATGGCTGATGTCAGCAGAAGGTACTTGCAGAAAGCAACTTTTATGGTCGAGACAACCTTTATCAGTAGGCCAGAAAATCTATGCAAAGTTTTAAATAACATCAATATAGTGAAATTTTCCTTGCCAGGAAACAGTCTTTAATGTATTAAAGATTTGTTTAATAAAAAATTAGACCATGAAAATAAGCTATCAGAAACCAGTACTGATAATGTGAAATAATGCCAACACAAATAAAAGTTGGTTTAGAGTAGTTTTTAAATAATCAGATGTTTTGTTTGGTAATGATTTTGGATATACATATAGCTTATATAGACTTTTGCCTTGTCACCATAGAGTTATCCGAAGACTTGAGAACTTGGTGTGTAAAACAGCTGACTGCTGCTCAGTTACTCTCAGGGGAAAGAACTCTGGTAAGAATCTGGATTAACTATGCTAAAAAGAGAAATGAAGATATTATACATAGTATATATTTGTATGTGAATTGAATGACAGACATATTTTATGTCTTATTTTAATTTTTTAGGAATCTCTAAGTGGTGAATTGAAGGAATATATTGCAAATCTACTTCAAGATAAATCATTGTAAGTGGAACAATTGAAGAGATTTTAAATACTATTCATCTACTTGTACTTACATCTTATCTTTTTAAAAGGTTAATAATTATCAGCTTTATTTAAACTCCATGTTTTTGTACCGTTATATCTTATTTCTGACCTTAACCTTTACAGACAATCCAGTGATGTACAACATGTCTTCAGTCTGTACAAGACTCTGCTGGTGAGTATTTAGATACATATGTCACTCAAACAGTAACTCCTCCCATTGGCCTAATGAAAACTATTATTTCATTTACTTTTCAATCTGATCTGCATATTAATCTAATTTAATTGTGGTTGATTGATATAAGATGGAGCACATTTATCTCAAGACTTAATTCTTCGTTGTTTAAATGAAAGCATAGAGTTGTTGTATACGATACATAACTCAGACTTTAGATCCCTGGTACACTCTCTTAGTCTTCCTTTCAGAATGATGGAGGAAATGATGAGGTTACCAAGAGCTTCTCCAGACTGACAGATGACCTGATAAAGAAGACCTCTTCACCAGACCCCCTCATAATGCTGATGAGAGCTATCATCCTTATGAAGACTAACCCAAAGTAGGTTATTACAACCAAGAAGTTGTTTTCTGGCTTCGAAGAACTTAATGGTTTTTGGTTGGTATATTAAATTAAAATATGGTAGTTAGAGCTTACTCTTTGCGGAAGATTCTGCATACCCAATCTCAACGTTTTAGGAGTGAATTTTTTTTTTTTGGGGGGGGGGGTGAATATTCCATAGCACTTACTACTGTACCATTTATATATTTTTTTTCATCAAATCTTCACAAACTAAGGGGAATATCAAATATCATTATAAAGAATCAACTTCTAAGGATTTGACATCAGCAGATCTAACTTATTACTGTCCTCGGGTCAAAATGACAGGTCAGAATGACCTGTCTGGTTATCAGGTTGAAATGATCTTTACTACTCATTAGGTTAAAATGCTGTTACTGGTTGTTTAGGGGAAGGTCATTGAAAGTCCTTTAGATTGCCATAATATACATGTATATACAATTATCAACATGTGAAATTCCAGGTTCCCTTCAGGTTTTCATTCAACATTTACTTTATCTATTGCATTTTATGATATTAGACTAAAAGCGTTTTTATTTCATAACGAAAGTTCAAAACTTAAACAAAATGAACAAAATTTGATATTCAGTACTAAAAGTTGTCTTTAATTTAAAACTAATCTAGATAACAATGTTCCTGTTACAGACTGGCCAAGCATCGACTGGTGGATGTTCTGTTGGCCGTCCGGTCGGAGCGCCCCCAGCCTCTCCTCCTCCGCTCCGTCTCCCGGAGATGTCTGCTCAGCATCCTGCGGGAAAGTCCAGACAAAGACTCAGAACTCATCCAGGTACTGGTATCATCCAAGGTCAAAGTTCTACCTTCTCCAGAATTTAATTTAATACTTCATTGTATGGTATTTTGAGTTGATGAAATTCTGTTTTATATAGATTTATCAATACATGTACATGTATTTTATTGTGAATCAGATACTACAGTAGTATGTAGAATTTATGCATTGTTATATTGTCATTAATAATGTACATTGATAGATCTGAGCAGAAGGGAGAGCCTATAGAAACTGTTTCTCATTGACATTTTCATATTGTATATCCTTTACTTTTAATTTTATAGCTGATTCTGACAGAGGCAGAAAATGATGGCGATGATGAAACAGTGAACTTTTGTCAGCAGTTTATCAAAGACGCTTGAAGATCATTGTACAAGACTGTTACGAAACTGTTCACACCTCCCATTATAAAGAACTTCATTTCTTTATAACTATTCTTTGACCGGGTCATTGAAAAAGTTCAGTGATATTTGTATAATATTAAACAAATACCACATATTTGTATTATTTATCAAAAAAGTAAATAAAACCTTTAAGAAAACAACGCACGGTCATTTTCATTTGGTACACACCGTTAACAAATCGTAAGTCGGTTTATTTAACCAATCTTTTGTTTTACTTGCGATACTGGGGGTGATTTTCCTTATGTCAGCCCAAGGAACTATTGGCTCATTATTACTAGTGCATAAACCTAAAATGGTAGAGATAAGACAAATGAAGAGAGATAAGTTTCTACCAGCGGAGGCTGATATTGCAGACGGCTGTCCAGCTTGAGCAAACAAAGCTGCAGATTTAAATACACAGCCAGGGGAGAGCGGAAACTCGCGTCGCACTAGACTTTTGTGATTGGAACATATGGGCAATAGCCGATTAATCTCTCCTAGTGAGGGTATATTCAAAATGATTCAGTTAGCGGTGGGTCAGTTTCCATAGTGCACGCGGGGCTCTCTAACCCTCGCGCAGGGAATGTTCACACAAGACTATCGCTGTCGTTAGAAGACGCCTATAGAAATGGGGTATTACGTTGATTAACCGGGCCCTTATCATCAAAGATTTGTTGGAATTCCGTCACTCTATTCACCGAGAGCCGAATAAAAAGATTATTGCTTGACATTCCTAATTTATGTCTATTAGTTGTTGCCAGAAATAATGCCCAAGATTTCGTTTTATTGACGGCTTGTTCGGAGTTCTCGGAGAATTGAAGTGCTTACGGCCACAAAAAAGATCTCCCCAAACCACAGAAGGTAAATTAAATTGTTGTCTTCTTAATCATCCTTGGTAGTAGGAATTGGTCGAAGTAGAATAGTTCCGTAAAAGCTCTTTTAAAAACCGAGAAAATTAAGCTTTTTTTAATTAAATGTCTAATGACGTCACATCGTGTGTTCGTCATGATTAATATCTTGAAAATTGGACGATTACAATCTTTCTTAAGAAACAAACTGTTACGTTGTTCTTGTTAAAACTATAGGACCATAGAAATGGATCGGAAGTTATACGGTAACCGTACACTTTCTCCTTTGTTTCAGACCACCACGAATCGACCATTTGTCTTATGCCTTGTTTCCCTACGACAATTAGCACGACAGGGCTTGAAATTGCACGTGAAAGCCGTCTGCATAGATAGCATCTAGAAATGTCGTACGAAATGACATTTTTGAGCACCTTGATGAGAGAAGGTAAATTTTTAGGCGAGGTTTTTATCATTAAATGTAGCTACATTTAACGGAACGCTAATCATTGAGACAGTAATTCCCCCACACCGACTAAGGCCTACATTTACAACACTACCATTAGAATAACAAGTTTATTAAAAGTTAAGTGAAAGTCGCCATCAAATGCAGTTATGTATATTAGTAAAGTACACTTCAGATTTTATAGACTTCGTTGAAATGCGACACTGCTCTTCATACTTTATTAAACTATTAATGTAGCCTTTTATTATCCCTATAATAAAGATAACTCGAATCTGTAAGGATGTAATAAAAGTCTTGAAAAAGAAAATTACACCGAATATATAGTACATATAATTCAAATTCCACCAAACCGATCTCATACCAGCTGTAGTGGATTTCAGAAGGTACGTTTCTTTTTCAAAAATTTCAAAATTTTACATTTGTGAAAAAATCCAAAAAAATAATTTTGTAGATGAAGTCGGTGACAACAACTTCTATATAGTATTTCTGTTGTTTGTCTAGGTAATACACCACATGGGTGTATATTTGAATTTCTTGTGAGGAATTATTCTTGTGAAAAGAGGTTTGAAAACAGATCTGCAGACTTTACCGCTCTTGTATACATGCGAAATCCCAGAGGACAAAGGTTTCATTTATTTCTCTTCGGAATTTGAGCAGGTTCTTCGAGCTTTGGGGTTTAAAAATCGACCATTGATGGCTCTGAAGGGTACAGCAAAAATTAGGAATATGACACCTGTTGTCAAGGGTGTAGAGAAGGGCGATATAGAATAAGTCTACAGAAAGTATGCTAACACAGCATTGCAGCGGTGCTGATAATTATGTAAAACAAACAAAGAAATCGTCTTACAGAATAGCTATTCAAGACTTGTTTAGTTTTCACTAGAGGTGTCTAACCGGTGATGACTAAGATTGATAGCAGGGTAGTTTTTTATGGAAATGATAGCGGTGTTTAAATTCTCCTTATTCTTTGTAGATGTGTGTTTTGCTTGTATTCCGGTTTTGAAAGAATTAATTTGCTTATATTGTGAAATACAATGTGTAGAATTCATCACAGGGGGCGAATTTAGTGCATGTCCTCAACCAAGACCCTTACATCCAAACTGGCATATCCTACTCCGGTGTACATATTGCGCAGTATGTATTGTTAATACAATTTTATATTTCATCTCAGGTGTTTAATTATAACAGGGACAACTTCGTAATTTGGCTGGTCACCAGGTTTTCAATGTTCCAATGTAGCTCTGATTTTGCTTTGCAACCGCAGACCAATACACTATTGCTCCATCGCCCTTTAGGTTAATATATATATATACGCACCCCATTCTGGTTCAATAGAGAGGGAGAAAAAAGCCCATAAATCCAATCAGGGCATTCGTCTGAGATTACAAAAATCAAAGGAAGGAGAATTATAGATGAAATTTGATCTTTGTACAATTAAATGGCCGTTTGATACAGTAAGGCTATGAGGCAGGCACGGGCCCCTGGTCCTTTATATGCCACACGGGCGATCAATATCGCAGTGTTACAAACGGCGCCAATGGACCGAATAATATAAGGTATTCTTCACAAGATAAGACTCCTATCCAGCGCCAGATCGACATGTTAATCGCTTTAATTATCTGGCCCGTGATGTTAATTCTAGAAGTGTAGCAGAAAATCGTTCTTTAAAAGGAATTTTATTCAGAGATGATAAAAATACCTCGATTCCAAGAGGGTAAGTATTTACAAAATGCTAATTTTTTGCATATGTTAGTGGTAGTTTTTTCGTGGATGTTCGATTAGTTGTCTGCTAAACGTTATACTGGAAAACTGTAAGTATTTTTGTTGAACTTGTTTCTTCATTCCTTTATGTCATATTTTAAATTACTTTTGATTTTTTTAATGATAAAATGTCTCAACTGGTTTTTTTAAATAGTACTACACGTACCGATAACATCCGGTTATATGCTTTATGTATTGCGTTGATCCGAGCCATGGAAGTGTTTTAATGATTTGATTCATTGATAAAGAAGAATATGTGAAAATGTACCTGTATTGCGATCAGATGGTTGTGTAAAAAATGACTCTTCCTAACGATAAGGCACCTAAAAATTGTTAAATCGTTAAAAAAAAATCTCAGAATTACAATCTATGGATAAAACCAGTCTTGTATGAAATTGATGACTTCAATTTTTATGGTGCATAGACTTATCTAAGGAGCAAATGCGATTGCTGATGGAGTTTAAGGCGGCATTATCTGTCAAAAATTGATTTGATGGAAATTGCTGCAGCATATTTATTTCTTTTAATGATAGCCGTAATGAATGAACTCAACGCTCAACCAATTTTTACCCACAAAGACTGCAGCTACATATTTGTTTTCGTTGTCTTAATTACTTCAAGCCTGCAAGCTAATAACTGTACCTTTTGTATTTCTTTACAATTAAAAAATGCAGATTTTAGAGTTACATTTAGTTTTGTAGTATTGTTAATTATTGGTTGCTAGCCAATAATTGTTCCTTATATATTCTTAACACTAGAGGTGGTTATTTAAAGTATCGTTATCAAGGTTCTCTTTGTATTTTAGCGAAAGAAATTTTTTCATAGGTCATTAATAATATACCGGTATATCCCTATACAACTCTAAGATTTTGGTGGAAACGGTTGCCATCTTTTTTATACTGTCCACGCTTCTGCGCTTACGATTAGTTCACATGGATGTATATGGAAACATATCTGCTAGAGATGTAGTGCTGAAACACTAAACACAGGGTCTTTCTTGCATCAACAAGACACAAAGGGCTATTGTGGTACCACAAAGCTTCATTGATTTCATTTCTCCCCTAAAGACTTTGGGAAAAAAACGAAATGAATAATCGGGAAATTAATATTTGATGCAACATCCTGTCGATATTTTCCGTTACGAGAGTTCCTTGTAACATGCAAATATTTGTTTCTGCAATGTGGTGTTACTTTGTTGCTATCATTAATGCTAACATTATGGCTGATTTATCATTTGTAGGGGTTTAAAAAACATTTTGTTGGATGAAATCTTTATGAGAACCAAATCGATGAAAATAAATGCCAGTCGAGAGGTGTCCTTCGTTTATTTTTATTCTTTTTTTTTTAATTTTTTTTTTTTTTTTTTTTTAGGTTTTTTCATTATTGCGATCCCTCCTTGTTCATAATTCTTCGTAAAGGTTAGCATCAGACACTTCAAAGCTTTAACATAACAATTAGGTTGCGCAGAGAAATACAGTTTCAAAATGTTAATCCATCCTCCCTGTGCTTATCAAAATATATAAGAGCAAAAAATGAATACTTTGAAAATTCATGACATATGCATTAGTGGGTTTGGTGACACTTTTCATGAAACCTTTTTCCCTTTTCGATTTGTGTAAACGCGCTAATTGTCATTACAAATTAGATTTTGCACGCAAGCAATCGGCATCTACTTATACTGGTCAGCCAGTAAAGGATTTTAGTCCAAATATAGAACTATAAGAAGCAAACGGTAAAAAATGCATAATTTCTATTTTTTAATTTTTGTTTCCTTTATTTGTGAGTACTAGTATCATGTAGCATTGCAGCAAATATTGTACGATTGAAATAAGTTAATTATGAAGGTTATAAATTTCCGGAGTTAAAGAGTAGGTCACAGAATAGGGAATAGGAAAAAAATTGTGAAAATCCATTGAGTAAAAGAAACTTCCTTTTCTTCTAATCCATTTCATCAGGCGACCATTTAGACCCATAGGCCTTTTGTTTTTCTTTGTCGACCATATCCAAATACTTTTATTAACCCCTGCAGCTCCACTTTTCTTTGTTACTTTTAATGAATTAATCCAGCGACGCAACCTTCAGACTTAATCCTTGAAGATTTTAATTACAGATGTGCTTTAAATCGACAGGTTTTTCCAGCTTCATATTGTAACCAAAAGTTAATCTCCGAGGGTTGACTGTATTTATAAATCAAAGGTGTTCTAAAGAACAACGCGGATGGCGTTGTTCTGTAAAAGAATAACATTAACAAATCCGGTTTGATTTATAAGACGGCTTAACTTGTGGCATTTGCGAAACCCTAATGAAAGTAGAAACTGTAGTGAGAAGCAAGCGAGGGGTTCTTGGTGATTTTCAATTGCAAGGTTGCTGTGCTGCCGTCTGCTTTTATTTTCTAAGTGCTCCTGTGTGTTGCGCAGTATTACAGGTGGTAATGTAACTACTTGCATACCTTTTGACGCTGGCAAATCGTTAATGTGTGCTATTTGTGACGACTGAGACTTCAAAGAGCAAACATGACCTTATTGATTGCGGTATTGAACATCCATGAGTTCCTCAGCAAGGCCCGACAACGTCTCCCATTCCATTGACACCGCTGTATCCTCACGCGACACGGGGCTTTATCCAGTCTGCGAGTGATACCCCGAACTCTCCCATTCACGGCATTGTCGTGAACCATTTTCATTTAAAGGACCCCATCAAGGCCCACATTGTGCAAGTGTTTGCTTATGGACTTATCTGTAGAAAATCTTTCTTTTAAACGGATATAATAATCTCCCAAGATAGATCTAGGCGGTGCGAGTGTCAACAAGGTTTTTGGGACTCATGTACACTTCTAATAAATTCCGTATAAGCAAGCGGTTAATATCATTGTATCGCCTCTATACACCAATATAAGATCAGGATATCTTTTGTGCACGGTCTGTAAAACAGCATTAATGATTTGAACGATGGAATAATTGAGATTCAATGGAATAGATTTATAGTTCTCACGGCGGACAGGAAACTAAGACACGCAATATATTCTGAAGAAATGAAAGGAGAAAGGGGCTTCAGAAGAGGTAAGACCTCCAGCTTTCACTCCCAAAGAAAACCTCAGGTAGAAGGGACTCTACGCAATGTGTCCTTTGTAAGGTCTTTGGTGGTGTTTCGTTTTCAATTAGTGAACTAAAGGCAGAAAATCCTGTCCTTTTCGTTTTGCATTTGGGTTTTATAATTGAGGCAAAATATTGTTGAATTTTTAATGATTCTATAGATTTTATAATTACGTTTCTGCTCTTGGTGAGCATGGTTTATTTATTATCTATTTAATATGGCTAGATCGAATTCTATATTCATTGCAACTATAGGACTAGTTTGTTACATTGCTCTCTCTCTCTCTCTCTCTCTCTCTCTCTCTCTCTCTCTCTCTCTCTCTCTCTCTCTCTCTCTCTCTCTCTCTCTGAGAGTTATTGTCGTGCTCCAAGCTTTAAGCTAACTAAAGGAAAAAAAACCCCACGGTTATAACAAAACCAAAGAGGGATCAGAAATTACAACACCTATCTATAGGCGGCGCAATAAGTTTAACAATTTAAACCGCAGTCTTTTGTACCAAGGAACATTGCCTAATTCAGATGACATCAAAGATTTAATATTCGTATCTATTTCAAAGTACAGATAAAATGTTTATCTCTTTGTAATATTCAGACACCGCGGTATCGCTGAATTGTTTGTTTAATCTGCTACCTGTATTTGACCAGATGTTAAATGTCATATTACGGTTCAGACCCGTTTTTATAATATTCAGGAGGCGCTGAATGCATTCGCGGGCCGGAGCCAATACACAAACCTCAGTCAGAAGGAGAGTTTCAATAGGGCTCTTTCATGGGGATTTTCTCTTTCAATCAAGAAATTACAGCTGCGAAACTCCTTTCCGCGAATAGAATCAATGACAATATATTAAAAATGTTTAATCCATTTAGAGGAATAGGGATTGTGAAGTACACAGGTTCCTATGGTTTTCAACAAACATTCACGCTAGAAATGAAGTAAATTTGTCAATTGAATTTCATAGGAGCGATTATTGCTTCTGTCATTATTAAATAGCTGTTTTATTGCATTTCGTCCCTTTAAACATTGAATTGCTTCGGCAAATAAAGTATGTGGCGTTTTTATGATTAGTCAAACACTCGACTTGTCTGTGAGTTTTATATTTAGATAAGTAATAAAAATGAACAATGGATGTTGATCGGTTTCTTTTTTTATCCATTAAGGTCTCGATATCTGAGCAGCAGTGCATTCTAATTGGCCGTGAAGTAGTACCGAGTCAATGCGCCAGTGTAACTTATACCAAACATATACTCTCCTCCCTAAGTAAATAATGGTCCCTAAGTCTGGTCCTAGCACTGTCAATGTTTTGTTTTGGTTTAACTCCAAGGAACCAGGAGCAAGGTGCTTGTAAATAGAAAGGAGTGGTCTGGACTTCTAAGAGTTGAAGCGAACTTAAAATCTTGTTGCTAAACAAAGTATTATTTTCTATTCTGGTGTTTACAACACGTTTCATAGGATCGCTCATACTCGTCATGTAAATCACTCTCTTGAATCTCATTAGATCTGTCCCTCATAGACCCGATCGCCGGCTCTACAAGACTTAAGCCCAAGTTTTTAAAAAGGTTTAGTCCAGATTACCGCGACCAAAGCACGTCGAAAAAAATACGGTGACATTCATGAATCAAATATTCTGACCCCAGTACATGACGGGTGATAAGGAATATTAAAGAAAGCACTTAAAGTTCGACGGGATCGAGTGCTCTGATCTCTTTATTAATCATCAAAGTCAATACATGTTTATTGATTAAAAATATGGCGTGTTACGACACAAAAAAAGCTTTTTAAACTGGAATACAACCCGATAGAGCTATAACTTCTCAGATGTTGTCCACGGCTCTTTTCTAAACCTTAATCTGAAAACAAGTTAAATTACTTCCTTTTCTGGTATATTGGTCTTGCTCCCAAATCGCCTCCAAAATTAACCTTATTAATTAACGTTGATGTTATCGGGAAAAATAATAAAGGATTAGAATATTTGAAAGCTAACGATAACTTCCTCGAGCGTTAGAGATATATCATCTCTAAAAAAAAATAAGCCATACTGTCAAAGCTTGCCATCCCCTTGATTTGTTTGGGATTTCAAAATAAGCTGATTTTCTAATCCTAAATCTCAACAATCTGACTAATGTATTATCTGTGTAGATATTTATATAATCTATCAACTATGTAAATTTTAACGACCGTCGTTATATAGAGTCTGTTGTTTGTTTGGGGACCTGTGGTTCAAGAGAAGTCGGAAATTGCAATAAATGCAAGGGTCTTAAAGTAGTCAATGCCCTGTCTTTATTGGGTGTCTGTTTGTATTATTCCATGTCTGAAAGTGTCTTGGCGAATAATGAACGCGAATTTATATTGCTAAAAGCCAGATATACAAACTTTTCAAGACGCCAATAGAGGAAAAGTTGCTTAAACAATTTCACAAAGCAAAAACTTTTCATTTCAAAGGTACATTTGTGTCAACAAAATGATTCAGAATAGAAGAGGCCTTACGGATAATCTGAGTCGGGATTCCAATTAAAAGTCGTAGGACACTTGAGATATTTCAATATTTACCCATTTAATGGCAATGTTAATTACTGAATAGTCACAGTGCGAGGGTGTCGTAAGAATTCATGTACTTACTGGTCACCATTACACTCAAATACAGCGCAGGCAAAATCAATTACTATCCTTCTGTGTTTGCAGAAGAGAGTAGATCTGAGTAAACGGGCCGTATGTATAGATGAGAAGTCCTCATTGTCAAGGTCTGATTTCTGATGGTGTTTTGATTTCGACACAAGACAGATAATGAAAAGGTTCTGTCTGCAACGTGCACAAAGCCGGGTCGCTGTTCTTCTGACTTTCTCTTTTGTTTTCTGGATGTCATGGCAGTTGCCATTGTACATAGTCAGTTGAATTCTCTGTAATGACAATATAAACCGATTCTGTGGAATTTATAATTGCGGCCATACGCCATGGAGATGGCATCAAGTTCAGGTATGTTTTGTTGGGGAAGTAGTGAATATCGTTATAGGGCTTAATAAAATTCTTCTTATTAAATTACCCGTCGTTGATGTATTGGATGTAGATGAAGGCTTGTCAAGGCAATAAAGCGGCGATATACATTCCAATTTATATCAATCCAAGCCACGATTCATCAATATTGAAGTGTAAGCTACTTAAGGCCACGGCGATGTTTGCGCTTTCATTATGGAATGTTTTCTTTTTTCTTTAATCAGGGCAATCAAAACTGTTTCATTTCACGTTTTTGCAGGTGCCCGGCCTCGCTCTCGCGCAAGGAGGTCGGATTTGGACCGGCTCTGTGATTCCCCTCCCCGCGCTCCCTCCGCCCTCCCGGATCGTCTGGTGAAGAGTCCGACATTTATCAGCGAGAAGACGTATAAACCGTACAGCAGTAAGCGACCCTCCACATCCCGGACGTACCTCAGCTCGCTGTCCAACAACCATGTGGACATAGACGTCCGTGACCCCGGGGTGAAGGTCAAACAGGAGAAATCCTCCCTCATGGACCAGGAGCCTGCGTTTGTTGACGTCACGAAAGACGTTCCGGGTTTGACCGTCTGGCGGTTGGAGGTATTAATTATACTACTGTTTTCTCTCATAATTTGACCCTATCAGTGGTTACAATTCGAAATTTAGAAATGATCGATTTCTGACTCACTTGTTTTTGTTTAATATGTTCTTACAGGGACGTATATACGTCACTGTTTATTAAAAAATCGTCAATTGTGCAAATTTTGATGTTGTTATAAAGTAAATCATGTATTACATGTATATATAACTTGAATATTCAGTTTGATCGAAATGAGCTTTACAAGCTACCCTTTGGTATACATCTAAAGAATGAATTACATGTATAAGGTGCATTGAGTAAACTGTTATATATTTTCTCCTTGTCACAGGGAAAATCACGACTTATTCAGACAGAGGAACGAGATATCGGATTCTTCCACGAGGGTGCTACTTACATCGTATTGCAGGTAAGCCGATTCGTCAGAAAAATATTTAGAATTCCCAATTCAACAGAACTGAAAAAAAAAGTTGGAAGCAGATTTATTTCGGTTTGTGACAGTACAATATAGTATATACATGGAATACTTCGTTGTAATTTTTGAAATAAGAATTATGTATCGGATTTGTGACACCATAAAAGAATATCAATATATCTAATGATGTTGTAATATTTTATTGATGCATTTGATATAATAACAGGCGTTTGTGTGATACCAAAAGAACGTACAATGCGTTTTAAGACAGTACAATTAAACATATAAATCACTGGTTTGACATTATAACAGGACATGTCGTACACTGTTGAGACATTACAAAAGAACGTTAGAACAAGATACACTGTACGTGTTGTTTTGACATTACAATAGCACAGG
Organism: Magallana gigas; assembly: GCF_963853765.1. Taxonomy (NCBI): domain Eukaryota; kingdom Metazoa; phylum Mollusca; class Bivalvia; order Ostreida; family Ostreidae; genus Magallana; species Magallana gigas. Next base: position 14,401,532 of record NC_088858.1, on the reverse strand, counting down.
TAGTACAATTAAAATTACATATAAATGACAGTAAATAAAATACTATTGTTGCATAGTACTAGTAGTTATAAATGTAATACATGTACGATATTGTGACATGATGGTAGAGAATTTATAGAATGGGGTCATAATTTTTTTGGATATGGATATAAGACAAAATAATATGATATAAATATGATACATGCAATGTTTTGTTATAATAGTGCTTGTGATACGGTGTAATGGCCGAACAGTAGTACATGTTATATACGATATCTAAACTCAACCTTTCAGATCAATGAGGATGGCGACGCCTCGCTACATTACTGGATCGGTGCTTTTGCGAATGAGGTACTTCTAGCTGATTCTAATTCTTTACGTAATAAGAATAAAGATATTGGTCTGCAAACATTCAACTTTCTAGCAATTCTTCATGTAAAGAGACTTTTAATCTGTAATCATTTTCTTAAAAACAGGACCACAAAACAGTTATAGAAGAAAAAGCCCATGAACTGGATAGAATAGTGACACACGCGGCTATATTCTCAAGAGAGGTAGGTTTCCAAATTCAATGATAATGCAAACAGTCAAACCCAAGGCATGCTTTTGTCATTTGATTGGTTTGCGCTCATCATTTTGAATGATTTAAATCTTACATTACAAAGAGTTGTGATTGTAGCATCATTATAAAATAACTCTTTTGTTCGTTGTCAGAGTCAGTACCACGAATCCTCGTGCTTCATGCGACTTTTCCCGGACGGCATTGTGTAAGTTAAATATTATCTGTGAATACTCACCTTTCAATTTGAGTTTCAATTCCTTCCAACAGCATCAAATGATCAATTTTTTCTATCAATTATAGATACATTGAATCAAAGCCCAAGACTACCGTTAGTCGCGCCAGTGTTTATGCCAAGAGAATGTACCGGATCACGGGCCGGAAGTACATCAGAGCCGCATGCGTAAGAAGCAATTAATTCCATTTAACTGAAATCCTTCAAAAATCTATCTCTGATTTCATAATAGTTGAACTCATTCTTATCTCTGTCAACAGTCAGAACCTTCCTTAGAGGTGTTGGATTCCGAAGCCGCCTGCATTTTGGACGGATTTCCCCGGATGTACGTCTGGATTGGTCGCCATTGTAACTACGCACTCAGAAATAAGGTGCAATTCCTATACAAAACTAGACCTTATCAGTTTTACAATATACATGTACAAGCTTTTGAACAATTTACTTAAGATTTTGTCATTCTTTCTTAACGTTGCAACTAAGTTTAAATATGTCTCTTGTAGGCAATCCACGTTGCAAAGAGAATCCGGAATTTGCAGCGTGAAGGCATTTCGCACATCATTGTCGTAGGTGAGAATACGGCGGCTAGCCTTGCAAAAGCTTTGTTACACTTTAAATTTATATAAATAGACAAATCTGGTTGTTAAAAAACTCAAAATGAGTTATGGTAAAATTGTAGACGAAAAAGACGACGTGATGAATGAAGCTTTCAAAAAGAAGCTCCACAACAACACTCAATTCTCTGAGCAGACCCAGTGCTGTAGACCAGGGGATGTGGACCCCGAGAATGCCGACAGGAGAATGCACAGGTAAAGAGGACAAAAATATTGATCATTATTCTATCACTTGTACCCAATTTACAATAAGTTGGGTTATTAAATAAGGTTGAACCTTTTGTTTATCCAGAGTAAGCGGCGATCACGTGATGTACAACATGCCGGAAGCTGCCAAACCCCCGTTTTACCAGAGATACTTAGTCCAGCGGGTAAGTAGTCCAGTAGAACAGTTATATAAGATATCGCACGATTCTTAGTCAGATTGCATCATCTGATTGATTCCTGAAAACTAGGCCAATTTTCTGACACGGGATTGATATTCTAATTGATTAGGACTGTTACCTGATGGACCGAGGTGCCCGACTTCCGTTATATGTTTGGGTCGGATCCCAGGCTCACGAAAACGAAATACTCTACGCAATTAAAAGGGGAAAGGTAAATTCAATTAAGCTGATTACATTGTTCGACGAATTCATTGAATTATGATAATGATTCAGTTACTAGTATATAACAAGTAGCTAAAGGTGAAAATTAATCCATTGTTCCGTCCCTTTTTTTCTTTTAGACATTTTGCCAACACAAACAGTATCCGGAAGTTATTCCCATATGTAGAATAGCTGACGATTCTGAACTCAACGATTTTAAAAAGAACTTCTATGATTGGCGGGAAAAAGATACAAAACACAGACAACTAAAGAAATTGTACAGCATAGGAAATATTGGTGAGCCATCAGCTAAATCATGATAAAATTCGACAAAACCTTCTTACCTAATATACACACCTTCCTTGTTTTGAGTTTTAGTTTAACCCGTTTTCATCATTATGAATTTTCGATTGACACAGAGCGTGCACTGTTTTCCCGCCGAGACCAACGAACGGTTGCCAAGAAAAACGAACTGTGGTCGTCTGACACGCTACCAGACGGCGAAGACGAAACCGAGGTAGGTCAAGGTCATCTCGCAAATGGTGAATTACGACTGATTGCTAAAACACTGTGAGATTTACGGAATTTTGCAATGGAAAGATGATTCGTTTTATTCTATGATTGTTATGAATGTAAAATTATGAAAACCCCATCGACCTAGCTTAAAAAGAAAGACAACTCATGATTGGCAATGTTAATTACTCAATAATTTGGGTTTTACAACTATTTTTGTAGATTTGGAAGATAGATGGAGACAAGATGATAAAAATGGACAATGACCAACATGGGATATTTAACAATGGTAACAGTTACATCGTCCTCCATCGTATTCGAACCGGCAGCTTCACACAACAAGTGCTGTACTACTGGCTGGTAAGTTTTTTTTTCCAAATATCTATAAATCAAAAGCATGTGTACCCCTGTTGTTTCTTCTACTTGTTATGAAATTGTGGCGTTCACGTCGTATTTTCTGAACACCTTTTCAGGGTTCAAAGCTTGAGAACGATAACCAGGACAGTGTTCTAGATTTGGTGCTATCCATGAACAAGACATTGAACAACCAATGCATTGTGGTAAGTTCAATTCATAATGTTCGATTCATTTTGATTAATAACATTTATGAAAAGCATTAATTACTTGCTTGTTTTACTACTGACATTTAAGCTACAATTGCAAACTCTTTTTGGTCACAGATTCGAGTGTTTGATGGACGAGAGCCGCCTCACTTAATGTCTGTTCTTGGAAACTGTTTGATTATTGTAAGTTTTATACCAAGAAAATTCAAAAAAAAAGTTTTACTTTTGCTTTGTATCGACTTAAAGAGAATGATCTGGAACCTTGTTGTTTCAGTATGACAAGGAACTAGAAGATAGCCCGGATGTACAAAGTAGTCGGATGTTTTGCATACGTGAACACGATCCAGAGAACTGTAGTATGAGAGTACAACAGGTGAAGTAGACGCTTGAACACGTCAGATGTTGCTTAACTAGGATATATTATTATTATATAACGCGTAAAATTTAGATAACAAAGTAATTTCAGATTTTATAAACTAGATCTTTAGAAATATGTAGGAAATGATACATAAATGTATTCAGATGCCTTCTGTGCCGTTAAAGCAAAATGTAAGAAAGATTTTGCATACAGTCATTAAAAGTCTTGTTTTTGGTATATACAAGTGTACTAGTATTTTACATTTTTGGTAATATTGCATCCATAGAAATCATAGCCATAAACTTTTCATTTACTGTAAGACTTGTGTTAAAGACCCCTATTTTTGCTCCCTCTTTGACACTTGTGTACTATCGCCAACAGGTGCCTGTGACCCCGTCCTCTCTGAACTCCTCGGCAGCCTTCGTCCTCCACACCCCCTCACAGGAGTGCTTCCTGTGGTACGGACAGGTATGGGTATTTCTGATCTAGTTCAAGTAATATTATTGCAATAAAAGTTTTAAACTGCAATATACCTTCCATAATTCTCATGAGCTACTTTTATTTTCGTTTTCTTTAGAAATCTCGCGGTTCTGAGAGGGAATACGCTAAACAAATGATAGGATATATTTCTCCACTAAGGTAAGATATCATCTCGATTTTAATAACCGGCAGAAGATTTTGTAATTATCTGCGTAAGTGTAGATTAGACACAGTTTTCACCGTTTTCGTCACTTGGTATTTCAGTAAATACGATTACTCCATAATAACAGAGGGCAAAGAGAGTAAATATTTCTGGAACCTGATTGGTCAAAAGCAGAAATATCCACTGGACTTCCATATTGAGGTAAATTGAATTGATATACATGTACATATTCGAACAGTACCACATTCAGTATAAACTGGTGGACAAGATAAAAATGTTGTATTATATTTCAGATCTTGGATCGAAGACTCCCAAGACTTATAGTATGCTGTTTAAACAAGGACCACGTTTCCTTTAATTCCATTGAAAATTTCCAACAAGAGGTACAAACAAAGTTCTAAATAGATGGAAATATCTCTTTCCAATCCATCTTCTCAGTCTCTCCTGCGTCCTGTCAAATTGTACACAGAGTGTTTTTGTTGTAGGACCTGTGTGAGAACGAGATCTTCCTCCTGGACTTGTACGATCAGATCTATGTATGGACAGGATCAGAGGTCGTGGAGAGTATGCAGAGACAAACGCCAGTCTGCCTTAAGGTATAGAGCCACTTATAGTTAACCTTATTATAGGCCTTTAGTTTACTTTAGACGTACTTCAAACTAGTATATGGGTGAACCTAACGCTCTAGATTATTAACCAACCCGCGAGCTGAATATTCACGTTTGGTTAAAACTTCAAATGCGCTTGAGTAGATTTCATTTGAAGATTATTTATCATTAAAATAAGGTATGGAACTGTTCAACTGATATTTAAAGAAAGTCATACACAATATAGAAATGCATGGTCAGTTGTGAGCATCATATGTTTCGTTTCTATTGGAAGATCGAGTGATCTCCGAGTTCAGAGTGATCCATTGAAGCGGCTAATAATCTTTCTTTTTTGATGTGTTACAGTAGATTACTCAAAAAAGTAAATATAAAGTCAAGTTGAGCCAGTGTTTAAAATGTCTTTTACTGCATGCAAATAATATTTTCTGTTTCTTCTGGATACAAAATTACTAAGATCACACAAATTCCTTTTTAATCTACAAGGAAAAGGTATTCCACTGGCACATTTAACATTAAAGCTAATATAGCGTACATTTATTTCAGCGTTATATTGCCACCGACCCTGCTGGAAGAGCAGACGAAACCATTAGTGTCTGGTTTTTGACGCAGAATAACGAACCCGATTCATTCACCAAGTTCTTCCCCTACTGGACAAGTGATGGAATATCGGTAATTGTCTCCCCTCGTTTTGTTTCAAAGCAATGAAAAGCTTTTTTTGGTTACACAGTGAGTAAGAAAACAATTATAATTAGTTATATTAGAAATTTTTGGGTCCAATTTTTTTGTACATTCTTGCGCTGAATACAAGGCAATTATATGGCAAAAACATCATGTCATAAATTTTAGTAATAATCTATTTTATTTCATAGGGGGAAAAGTCGTATGAACTTTCTCGGAAACTGATTCGACAAGAGAATATGAAGGTTGACATAGATAGAGAGGTATGTAATGATAAGTCATAAGTCGATTTACACGTATTTTTGAATCAAATTCTAGTTCATAATGTATGGCTCTCCGTCATTTACATAATTTTAAAGTGACACAAATCACGTGAAAGCCATTTATTTGAAGATCAATTACATTCTGAATACAAATGTTTCAGTACACATGTAAAAAGTTTAAAAGTTATATTACCTCCTCATTTTTTCGTAAATTAATACCAATGACATCAGCCATTTGTGTAACAATGTTGAAAAGCGATTAATGCTACTGTGTGGTACTGTGGCGCTTGTACACGGTAAAACGCTCAAGGAGAACCCTGTATTGTATTTACTAAACCTAGCAATTGATACGATAATTGTGTTCATTTAGATGGTGGATCGGACCTATGTTGGGAGGACCAAGTACTCGTACAAGGACTTGCTGAAGAGGGAACTTCCAGAAGACGTGGACCCCCAACACAAAGAGGTTAGAGAAATATTTGAAAAAAAAAATAGAAATTATAATTAACGTCACCAGTAGCCCCATTTTAATGGTTGAATAAAATGTTTTGGACTCATTTTACTTTTCAGCATAACCTTTCCGAGAAACAATTCAAAGAAGCAGTGAAATATCCACGTGACCAGTTTTACCGACTCCCTCTGTGGAAACAAGAACAATTGTTTAAGTCTGCTCGACTAGGACACACAGGGACTTCAGAAAATCCGTACAGGTTACGAATAGAAAGCCCCGAAAACCACAACCAGTGAACAAACTACCGACCCCACTCCAGCTAGTTTTCCTTTTTTACTTGTTTATTTATTTTATTTACAGAACCTGTTGTTGTTGATTTAGAATTGACAAAATATATTTCCAAAAAAAGAGAAAAAAATGTGTTTGTTTTATTATTTTTTTTTTAGAAAATCTGAGTAGAGGTGTGCACGTATTTGATTGAATTCAAATATAGAATAACAAAAATGTAATCGGGTTTAATGCCTGGCTGGATCTAAGTATCGATTTTTTCTTCTTACTATGTAAGTTTCAGTGTAATCTATTGCGATATCTACATAACTTAAAAATGCCTATGAATATCCAAAGGGTGATCCAAAAGTAATGTCACATACACTTCTCATGGACTCTGAATGATAGAATATATATATATATATATATATATATATATATATATATATATATATATATATATATATATATATATATATATATATATATATATATATATATATAAAGTTTTGCCCAATCTAGTTTTAATTTTAACTAAAAAGATAATTAAATTTCGTTGAATAAATAAAGAGATATAAATGGTCAAAACATATAAATACGTGACATCGCCGCGTAACAGAATAACGTCGCCAGCGTACGGCGACTATGTTTACACCACGCTCTTTAAATAGAACCATTTTAACAAGAGCTTGGACTTTGGTAGTTGTGTCAAACAGCGATGTTACGTAAGCCTGTCTATTTCATTGTTGGCCACTCAGCCATGGCTCTTTAAAATCAACAAGATTTGTCTGGCTTTTGAGCTAAGACTACACAATCGGTGCATATTTCGTTTGAAACCGCGTCATTTTTAACATGTTTTGACGCAGGAAATAGATAGCGAGCTCCTACTGAAAGTCCAAGGTCTTGTTAAAATGGCTCTATATTGTTTTCAGCATTTACTATCCTTATACGTTGAAAATTTCAGATACGAATTGTTATCACTTAACGCTGATTTTTTTTTATGATTTTGTCGCATCTGGGAAATTATTGTAACAGCCACCATTTATTGTTTTTGCTCTTGATATTGGTATCAAACAGAGATGTCAATAAGAAAAGAAGACAAAAAGTTTCCGTCTTTTTTATTTTCTCAAATTCATCATGCTATACATGGTTTGATTCTCTTGCTTTCTTTTCCTATTGGGCCAAGAAATCTAAATTGTACATATTTAAGTAATGAACAGCTTTTTTGCTAAAATGAGAGAAAACGAAAAAAAGTCTGTCCATTAATAGCCGCAGGTCTTTAATGCTATACTGGAGAAAAAGACGGAACCATTTGATTGGTAGACACCATTTTGAAAAGCACATTGATAAACTTAAAATCTTCACTTTGATTTAAGATTCATGGAAGTGAGGTAGGATTATTCCGTACTGAAGAATTCTAAAGCAATGCTCGGTATAATCTGTACAATGGTCTGGCCGTCACAAAATCTCCAAAAAACACTTCTATATATAATGTTCCTAAGTAATGCATGTTCCACAAAAAACAACACATTCCGAAATTCGTCGATATAGCTGACAGGTTTGTGACACATCTTGACCGATTTATGGCCGGGGCGCCGTCCGAGAGGACACCACAAGGTCTCTGTCAATCGGATGCCACTCATAAACCCGGAAACCAAGGGGCGGCTTGTACAAAGGAAACATCGACAACAGGTGTGCAGGTACATGTCAAACTACCTGCAACAACATGAACATCCCGCTCGAAACAATGTCTCAAAGATATCCAAATTCATTTCCACTCCCTCTTTTCCTTTTGTATCGTTTGATCTGTAGGATAAAATAATATCCGCATGGCCTTGCATTCCCGCCAATTTGTCAAAGGGCTTTCATCTCGCAAAGGTCTCCAAAAAAACAAAGCACTGATTAATCGTTGGAAGAACCAATTGTATCGGAGTAAGTTGTAATAAGCGCGCTCAAGGCCCGGATTCTAGCTTTGGTAGTCGCTGATAAACGGAGAAGCCAATCACGCAGAAGATGAAGAGAAACATGGAGACGGTGATGATCGTGAATCTCCGTGCACAGGCTTCATCAGAGATCACGTTCTCCAACTGCTTAGAGACCCTTCTACAGCAGCGCCCAAATCCAGCATGAATGGGCACATTTAGCTCCTCGCTCACATTCAACAACCGTGAGCAGCATGTCCCTCTACAAATCTGGAACGATCCGATGGAATCCCTTCTTAAGGGAGGAGATCTTGGTCCCCGTTTCGAAGAATTGGGTTTGCTAAATGCAGGCGGTTGCCCATTTGTAACTACGGAGGAACGTCTCCTGTTACTAAACTGCTGCAACACGTCCTCACCCGCCATCCCTATGCTCGATCGTCTGCGATTTAGTAAATTGTCGTCTGCGCTGTTGAGATTGACACTAGAGCGACGACGCTGGAGAAGAATGTTGGGATTCCTCATATTTGCGCGACCGTCTGTCTCAAAGCGCTGTCGCGTGCGTGTGTAAAAGAGCGAATACGGACGGGACCCCTGTCAATTACGGATCTCCCAACAAAAAAAACCTCAGACTTATCTGTCAATGACTGGACAATATCAGCTAACTGACTCGGTAACACCTTACCGCCATAGAAATACATGCCGCATATGGATTTTATTGTCCATGCATCACCTATCATCATATCTGCATTGCTCAATAAACATAAATCTTGAAATCCTCGAAAACAACCCAGGAAATGGATAATTACAATGGAAGTCTTCATATACTTGCATTTGCACTTAAAACACGCGCCTGAAGTTAGTTTAACGCTGCAATTATACGATGAAAGGTTCCATACGGTTTTGAAGTCGTAACGACCATATAACTAACGGGCAAATAAAAGCAACGCCATAAGAACCGGAAAATATTATCTTTGATATTTTTTTCGATTTCTGTATAAATCACTCAGACGTACATCATTACTTAATCCCAGTGACGTACGTAGTGAAAGTATAAGGGTTTTACCAAGGTTTCGTATTCAATGGTTTTTGTTTGAATCAATGGAACTTGTAACTGAAGACTGTTCGTACTTATTCTTTTATAGTTTTGTTTACTTCCCGTTAGTTTATTTATGTGTTCAAAATTTTGTGAAACAAAGAACATTTTTGAAAAACAATAAAAAAGGTGTAGTGCTTATTATTTCTAAACCAACCGAAGAAAGATGTTAACATAATCTTTCACGAAAATTTTTTGTCGGGTTGCAAAGGAAATACAGAGCGCGGGTGCAAATGAAAAAAATTATCCGCATTGTTTACTGATGCATTCTTCAAAGAAAAGAAACTGTTCTATACACATAGGTTCTTTAATGTTTTAGCAACTACTACATGTAGTATGTCAAATCTTATAATTTACGGGCGCAATTTTAATATTTACCCCTTTGAGGAGGCTGGTAGGTAAAAAAAAATTAGCAATCAAATCTACTTTAAATTTTTATTAGGTTTTATTAAGTAAAGATAAAATATACTTTAGCTTTAAATTTGAAGTTTTCTAAATCTAGCTGTTTACAGACCTCTTCTTTTTAAGGAGATCAATATAGTATAAAGATGGTCACGGCCATCCAGTTCTCTTGAATTTGACTTCCTCTTGGAAAGGTTATATAGACGCATTTTTGCACATTATTTTTATTCAAAATTATTTAGCTGAGTTGACTGATTGAGAAAAAACTGTAATGCTTAGATATATATGAAATAAAAGCGTCGTTTTACAGTGTCCATATATAGAATGTAATCAATCAGATGAGCAGCTTAAAAACAAGATTTAACAGCGAACATGTAAATTAAAGTTTAATTTATTATTTGAATAAATGTATCAATTGTGCATATAAAACATGCAGTTTTTCAACAACAACAACAACAACAAAAAATGGTTTGAACGTTAATTTTTTATAATGAAAAATATTTATGCATTGGCTGTGTGTTGTTCAAACACATGGGATAATAAAAAAAATGTACCCAAGATATGTGCTATAAAATTCTTATTTTTCTTAATTCACAAAATATACTTTATTCTTTGATAAAATGAAAAACAAATCACGATAAAAATCACCAGGCCCAGTACTATAGAGAACACGGTGAATCTCCACGTGGAATCCTGATAGGAACGAGACGGTGACGTAGGTAGGGTCAGGGTGACCTCTCTTTCGTCCGTGACGTCACCGAACACCGAGGAACGCCGACGTGAAATGTTCAGCTTTTCCTGAATTTGATGTCTCTTGAACGTAGAAGAAGAACTGGAGCGACGGGAACGCCACATGATACTTGTAGCTGTAAGTACAAAATGTCGAGTAAAATAGCAGGATATTCCACATGATACTTGTAGCTGTAAATACAAGATGTCGAGTAAAATAGCAGAGTAAACCACATGATACTTGTAGCTGTAAATACAGTATATGGAGTAAAATTGCAGGGTATACCACATGATACTTGTTGCTGTAAATACAAGATGTCGAGTAAAGTAGCAGGGTATACCACATGAAATTTGAAGCTGTAAATACAAGATGTCGAGTAAAATAGCAGGGTATACCATGATACTTGTAGCTGTAAATACAAGATGTCGAGTAAAATAGCAGGGTATGCCACATGAAACTTGTAGCTGTAAATACAAGATGTCGAGTAAAATAGCAGGGTATACCACATAATTTTTGTAGCTGTAAATACAAGTTGTCGAGTTAAATAGCAGGGTATATACCAGATGATACTTGTAGCTGTAAATACAAGATGTCGAGTAAAATAACAGGGTATACCGCATGATAGCTTTAAAAACATTACATCAGGACACCACATGGCAACTCTAAATACACCACGTGAAAAAGCACAGATAAATACAACACAAAACAACACGTGAAATAGCATAGGAAACAACTTAGCAGCTAGAGGTAAATACATCATAACATTTGAAATAAGGAGGAAAAAACATCACAGCTACAGTTGTAAATCGCCACACAAACTGCAAATTTTAGCAGCAAAGGAGATTGTATTCCTGCTAATATCAAGACTAACGATTGTTCCTTTCAGAGCTGCCCTGCAAGACATACGGAAATCGCGTGCATTTAAAAAAAAGTGTTACCATTGTATATGAAATATTAAAATAAAGTTTTGTAGAGAAAAAATAAATAAATAATACCCGTATTATATGTGTGTAAAGAGGAGCGTAATTCCACTTTAACTCTTTAAAATGTCTATGATATGAAGTATTAAGAGGCATTTCGCGCAAATCCCGTATTTTGAATTAATTTAGATTATCAGATAAACATTGTACAGGTGATATAAGTGAACATCGCCTTATTCTAAAACCCAGATATGAAATAGATTTGGAAAGGCGCAATTTTTTTTATTGAACAACTGATAACCTCAACATGAAATGTATCGGTCTTGCACGTAGCATTACAACGTTCAGCATGGTTATAATACATTATTATTTGATCGTTTGAAACATGACAACAATAACAACGACAACTGAGCATCAACATTACACAAAATACTGCAGTAATTATTCGATATGTTGCATTTGCATGGGAATAGAAAGTTTGTCAAAATTTAAAGGGTGATAAAACTGATCATTTTACAATATCAATTGACGTATAATTTTGAATTAGTTTATCTCAAACACACTCATATCCACGGCTATATGGAGGGTATATTCCCCTATCAAATTACATGTATTGAATATTTTTGAGAACGATTTATGAATTATGTAGGACAATCTCTTGCGCCAGCTGCCACGGTTCAAAGATCGTTATGTTGTTAAGTGAAAGAAAACTGCCGTGAGATATATACAAACATCAGTTTATTGAAATTGAAAGCTTGGTCAATCAAGAAAATAAATATACGTGAGATGATCACAAACAAGCAAGAAAAAACTCTTTTAAACGAACATTCATTCATTGGCAGTTGTAACCGAAATATTAAAAAAAACTCAATTAATGGGTCATATAACGACATGTCCTGCTTATTAAGATTTGATTAAGCAATAGTAATTAATAAAGCCTTACCATGTGTTTTCACGAGCTTGCAGTTTACAATGGACCCCCTCGGATGCTGGTCTTCAGTTGATCAGACATGGTGAAATGATGTGATTGTCCTTTTTTCCTACATCCGCTTTTTGTTATTGTTAATCCCAATCCAGCTTCACAAGCATCAGTTGTACAGTATCGATTAATTCACCGCAAAAACCATTCAACCGTGACATCGTATTCTCTAATCGCTATTTTGCATCATCTATTTTTTTCTCAAGCGCAGAGATTGTTTTCACATTCCATTATATATTCATATCCTCTAACATGTTCCGGAGCTACTGATTTGCCGGTTGTTTTTTATTTTGGTATTTATAATTGCTTTTCCTTGTGAAGTGCTTAAATCTGAGTGCAATCAGAATAAACTCTCGACTAGATTCTCATTTCTACAGGCTATTTCGAAAGGATGAGATTTGTATCTTATCATAAATTCTTAATGCCGTCTATCCCTTAGCAATGTTCGATAACTCTAAATATTTATTTCAAAGAATAAACAGATAGACAAACTGATCAAGCGGTACCGCGAGGGTCAGCATATTCTCTACTGATTTCGGACTGGTGCCGGGCTTACAAACCTTGCCCTGGGCGTCCATCTAGGTGCCCTGTATTTTGACGTCATCATTAATGTTGCCCGAGAGACAACTCACGTTTCACGTTGATATCACTGACGTTCTAACGTTATTTTACCGAAATCAGTTAATTGAAAAGTATTTTATTCAAGTACATATAAATGCATTGAAAATGATTGAATTGCAGGCAATATGCCGTAACGTTTTTTCCTCCTATTAAATACGTTATAATAAATGATAAATAAATAAGCTAATTAATGATAACACAAGCGCACCCAGGGGGTAACTTTTATTACGATAATGCTAACATTTTAGATGAGACACCGGCGCTTGATTAGTCGAAATTTGTTTTAGATTCCAGCATCGAATCTACATTTTTCTGCTGACTCAGCAACATTTAAAGGGACATGATCAAGATTTTGGTCCAAAATTATATTTCCATTCTTAATGTTTCCAATGCTTCAGTAAAATATATTTATAATATGCAACCAAAATTTGAGTGTCATTCGTCGTGTTAAAAACGAGATACAGAGCTCACAATTCTCTGTCATGCAAACAAAGTTTTTGTTCACATTTTCAATATGAAATTAAAAACTTAATTTTTAGACCTAAAATAAAAATGATAAACGCTTGGAACTATTTACAGATGTATTTAATATGCTTGTATCGAATTAGAAGAGAGACATCAGCATAAAAAAGAATTTTTACCCGTGAACTGTATCTGCAGTCATTGTAACAATTCTACTACTGATTACTAATTTTACGCGAGTATTTTAAAATTACTCGATTCAACTGTTCTGCATCAAATTGCGAGAATACTAAATCGCGAACGCAAAATTTTCATCATATTATCATATTGTTTCAACTGTCCAAATAAAAGCTAGATGTTAAAGACTGCGATAAATGCCTTTCGCGATTATTACGCGGATATTAATTCCTAACGTTTAAAAGGTACCCACAGTATCTACCTAGCCATCTCTCAATGTACGTGTTTATAATTATATGATATTTAAAAGAAAACCATCGATTCTATGTGGAGGCATCCTACATAAAATGGTACATTTAATACTCTTGTTTTAACCAATATTCTTTTTGAGTTATCGTTCTTGTTACTATGATCGCATTCTATGCTAGAGGAACTCGTACGTTATGAAGTTCGTAATATTCAGAGTTTGAGTGTAGAAGGGTGTTACAGGGATTATTATTTCTGACTTTTCGTGGATTTATATTGTATATACTCGACACTTGTTTTCCAGTTAAGATATCTACTTTTTCTAACTGGAACCAATTAAGTATGAAGGATTAGGAATGAGTAGTGAATGTTATTATACAAATTAAATGCCCCCCCCCCCCCCCAATCCGATTTAGGAAATTTGTGGTCTTTAAACGAGTGCATGAATTTGAAAAGAGTTCTTATATTAAAATTACCATTTGTTTTCTATGAGACGTCACACACAGACCAACACACCCACCTCAGCTACAGTTCTCCTAAAAACAAATGATAATTCAAATTTGGGTTATACTAGTATCAGATTTGAACTTTGGTTTCCAATTAAATATGCAAAGGCTTATATGAATTCCATGGACTATGATCAACCGCTAAAAGGCCATATATTAAATTTCACTGAAGGTTGAGCTTTGGTTCTTCTATAATGCTCTGACGAGCGGATCGGACGATTAGCCATAACAAGACCATTGTCTAATTGCAGGGCTCCATTCCACGCTCAAGTTGTTTTGATTTCCGTGTCTCGCTTTGAACTATGGGATCGATGAGAGTTCCTAATCACTTTAGCCGCGGAGCGATGCGTTACTACGGACCTGTCACAATCAATAGCAGAAAAATGTCTCCTTCCGCCAGGGATTATAGGGTTAAGGTACGGTCAACGACGGGATCTAGTCAGCTTAGACCCTACACCCCCACCTCGCGTATGGTCTCTATCAGTCTATAATAATGATAGCATTAAATTTACGCGGACTTTTATGAGCTTTTTACTGTTTCATGAGAATTAACAAAATTGTGTTGATTTGAAAATCATAAGACACTATGATAATACATATAATGCATTTTGCAAATAAAATCAGTTGATGCATTAAAGCTATAAGTTGATTTTAAAATATTTGATATAATTGGTTTTTTTTAAATTTCTTCAGAACGTTTACCCTCTTCTTTCTTTTCATATTTAACCATTATATAAAAAGCTAACTTGTTATCTATTATAAAAATCAGACAATGTTACAAATCACTATGATGGTGTTTCGTATTTTTCTTTAACTTGACATGTGACAAATTTTGACACTTTCAAATAACATAATTATTTAGAAACGATGTTTTTATTATGTTTACATTAAAAGTCTTATGGGGTCGACTTTACTTTATTATCAAAACCGATTTGGTTTGACTTTTCCTATAGCGTCACGATCATTTCTGTCAGCTACGTCATGCATAAATTATACACCCTGCCGGTGTGAAAACTATATGATTGGTTAACTCCTATTTTTAGGCCGAGTTATCAGTATACGCTTATGCAATGCCAGAGCTGAAGGATTTCTCAGAACAGTTTATTTCCCCCCAATATTATTCATTCAAAATCGACTATCCTGTATGTTTAAATTCTGTGCTAAACTCTCTCTCTCTCTCTCTCTCTCTCTCTCTCTCTCTCTCTCTCTCTGTGTAAACGGGCGTTAAACCATAGCCTCAAGCTACGGTCCAGAGTACGGCGTTATAAAAAATATAATATTTAAAAGTTGCATGTGCTAAGCGTTCATTTCATTTAAATACCGTAAATGTATAATGCACATGTATTACCTACTAACTTGCCAGTCAAAGTGATAGGTATGAATTCCTCGATTTCTACACCTTTCGATCGGCAATCGACAGTCAATAAAAGTATTGAACGATGGTGTGAAAGAACGAGACGGAAGTGGAGAGTGCAAGGAGGTTTGTACATGTGCGTCTTCATTAGGCAAGTGTCCGATTCGTTTCTCTTCTGTTGCCCTATCACTTTCGGTGTAAATATATATACTAAAATATCCACAAACCATTTACTGCAGATTTCTTTATTTTACCTGTCTCTGAACCCCCGATCACCCGCTCCATACATGAACACTAGTTTGTTTACATACATAAAAAAATACAGTTCTTGATCCGCTTTCCGAGTACGGTTAAAGGTTGTTTAATAGGAGAAAGTTTGGGGCGGGTAAAGCTACAATTATTAACAGTAGTAAACTAAATGAAGAACTATTTAAATGGATTATTTGCACAAAATGTGGTACGGTATGATGTAAATATTTTTAAAAAGTAGTGTTATTTTTATACGCGGCAAATTGCCGTAAAGTTTTTTTGTACATGTAAGTATTGTATGCACTGTAGCTTTATATTTTCTAACCCAAAATTTATACACAGAGCTACAGCTATATATGTTATGTACCGTATGTATTGTTTTATCACAAGTGTACACTTTCGAAAAATAGCCCAATTTCGACAGTCACGAGTACCCATGTGAATTTTTCATTCTCTGATATGTTGTTGTTCTGTCCGTGCATAATTTAGTCTTAGTTAACCAGCAGCCAATCAGCGGTAAGCTGAATCCACCAATAAAAAAACTGTGGTTAAGGTGCGGTTATTGTTTATGTATGACGTAGCTGAAAAAGTTGAACGCGACGCGATCGGAAAAGTCAAACCAAATCGGTTTTAGTAATACATGTACATGTATCTCGTTTCTAGGCTGAAATGCCCTTTAAATTCAAAATTCCCTTTAAATCCCCCTAACGTTTTCATGGGATCTCTATCGGACATTTAAAATTGCCGGTTAATTTCTTTCCCCAGTGTCGGGTTCGAATCCGACCAGACCAATCGGATTAGTTTTCTTCCATTTATAAATCAAACCAATATCTATAACACCATCGTTTAGATTTTTTTAATACAGCTGTTAGAAAGAAAGTTATATTAAATAATACTACTGCGTTGTAATTAATTTTTCTTTGGTGTCTGTAATTGAATTATCGTCTTTTGTTTTACAGCTCTAAATGATATCAAACAGAGTTTGAGTTCCAAGTTTCGCTGATTTCCCGGCATAGTTTCCGTGACCAGAAATACACCGCCATAAAATTACACTTCACACGCATTTCAATGTATTATTATTACACGTAAACGACCGGTCAATTTCGGCGGAAAAGACATAAAAAATAATAAGTGGATTTTCTGACAAGGAAATTGCAAAATTCAGCAGTCTTAAAAGAGTTGAATTTCAGCATGTGTGAGATTTATCAATGTTGTTCGCTTAATCTCGTCATCATTAAAACTACACTCCATGCCAAGCGAACGTTGGAGAGAAACTTCAAGATAACTCTCTTGAACCCGATTGTCGTTACTAACGGCGATATTTCAAAGTTGCTCGGTCCGATTTTATTGCAATTAAAAGTGTTATTACTTAAACAATAAAAAGCTTTCTTTGGTGATTCATGCTGGATATGAAGGTAGCGATATTGCAGAAAAAATAGAACCATTTTAACAAGGCCTTGGACTTTCAGTAGGACGTAACTGTCTATTTCTTGCGTCAAAACAAGTTAAAAATGACGCTGGCTTCAGGTTAAATACACACCGATTGAGTAGTCTTAGCTCAAAAGCCGGACAAATCTTGTTGATTTCAAAGAGCGATGGCCTACAATGAAATAGACAGGCATACGTCACATAGCAGTTTGACACCAACTACCCAAAGTCCAAGCTAAAATGGTTCTACATGACCCGCGTTAGCG
Source organism: Magallana gigas (assembly GCF_963853765.1). Classification (NCBI taxonomy): domain Eukaryota; kingdom Metazoa; phylum Mollusca; class Bivalvia; order Ostreida; family Ostreidae; genus Magallana; species Magallana gigas. Next base: position 14,383,862 of record NC_088858.1, on the reverse strand, counting down.
GGTTATGTAATTTTTTTCTGCAAAACAGTTAAACAGAGCTAGTCAATTTCAGTCCTATCACTTTCCCGTCAGTTTCAGCCACTGCAGATTTCGACCAATCGATAAACGGGGCGTGTAGATTTCAGTCTGGCTTTTTCTATAATATTATAAATGATTAATTTTTACATTCTAGACGCTTTTTTTATGGGAAAAAAAAACTACTACATCCTTCCCAAATAATACCCAAGAAATAATCAAGCCGTTTTCAATGTAAACGTTGAAATAAAATGTTAAGAAACACAATTATTTAAAGGGGTTCTTTAGCGTAACGCATCACAGGCACTTGTTTCTGAGAAAAAAATTTACCCTATAGTATAATAATTATACTATAGGGTAAATTTTTTTCTCAGAAACAAGTGCCTGTGTAACGCATGCATAAAGGATAGTAAAGGCAGAACAAAATCCGTGCCCCCCCTTTTCGTCGCAAATCTAAATGCAAATATTTTCGATAGTTTGTTGTTGATTAACACCGGTCCTGTTATGAAAAATGCATTTAATTAATTTCTATCGACAAAGCTGCCTGTATTCTATAAAATATTTACGACCTACTCTCAGTCTGTGCAAACAAATTAATTTTGTGAATCTTTTTTTTTTCTTTACAAAAATATTAATAATATACGGGAACAGAAATACCAGTGTTCTTAGTGTAACAATAAAATTTGATACCAGCTAGAAGCTTACAGTTGAAGCAATTCATCATAGAAAATGATTAGCAGTATTTTTATATTTTACGATGGGTTTCTTACATGTATTACCACATAAATAAGATCTGTCTGTTTTATTGCATCGATATTCAATTTTATTTTTTTTTTTACCAAAAAAGGACTATTTAAACCCCCCTAAATTATGATAAATCTATTTTACAGTCTGCAATGATAGAACAATCATCAGCACTACTTGCTGAGTTGTCTTTTTTGTGTCAAATTTTCAAACACACCAGTAGTTACATTTGTGTATATTATTGTTATATGTGGGTTTTTTTTGGTTTTAGTATTTTGTCATCGACACACAAAAATGATTTCTGTATTTCCATGTGATAATGGGACTGGAACAAACATGGAATACCACAGACCCTCTCTTTAGTGTTATTGAAGTTGATATTTCATTATTGCTCGGTAAAAAAAAAGACAAGGGTGAATATTCCACAGGTTAATTTATTGACTTCAATAACTATCAAACAGTGCTGAAAACCTTCGACGATTGGGGTAATTAGACCGATCGCAGCAATGATGTCGTCTCCGCCGGAAGTCACGACGGATGAAATCGACATTACTTTTGACTGGCGTCCCAGAAGGCCACTGCGAGAGACGAGTTAATTGGGGGTTAATTTCCTGTATTGCTGTTTTATTGTGAGTCTTATAACTTTTTGTGTTAGAGCTGTCTTAAAAGGGTCCGAACAATCGCAAACATCGATAATTGGTAGCAAACAATGCAAATGCAGTGTCCTATTTACTATTGGTGTGTTGATGGCTTTTTTGCGCAGGGAACAGTTCAGTTGCAATGCGCAGAGAAGAGTTCAGTTGCAATATCATATTAGAATTCTCTGGGGTATTTTGATACCATTTCTAAGATTTACATGCTCAATTTGTCTACATAGCTTGTCGTATTCGATCCTGTCGCATACATGAATGTGCCATGATTTCAACAGACGTTATTCATAAATAAAATACATTGATGTTCTTTCATTGAGGTAATTCTGTCTGCTATATGCTATCATTTGGGTGATAAAAGTTTTGTAATGTTTGAATTCTAAAAATAAAAGTGGATCTTATTATTTCTTTATAAATACGGAATTCAGTGCCGAAATAAAGTCACTAATTTTCTTCACATTTGAAAAGTTTGGTAATAAATATAAATAGGACTCTCTTTACATTGTTGCTATGTAACCTTGTTGCCATGGTTACATGGCATCGATTAAGAATTCAAATTAAAAGGGATTAAATATGGGTAAATGAATAAATGATGGTAAATTAAAAACTACATCGGATGTCCAGAACTAGAAGTATTTCAGTTTTTCTTACCATAGAACTTTTTGCATGCAATGCAATTACTATGCATAATGAAAATTATTAATGTTATTTGTTGCCATGGAAAGAGCTTATATATCACTTAATATTCGGCGGTTGCCATAGTAACATGTCTAAATATTGATTCATTTACTGATATTTTTTTTGGATAATTAGAAAAATTGAAAACATTTTAAATTTGAAATCTTCATTGCGCTGTTTAGCATTCTTTAGCTGATAATTGTATGACACCAAATGCTCTTAGACAAATTTTTGTCTTTTCTACTTTTTAAAAAACATCAATATATAAATGTACAGATGTGCAAAAAAAACCAGGCCCTGTGCGTGCTTGTAATGCTTAATAAAGTTTTTTCTTTAAAGAAATATTTATGAGTTTAGATTAAATTGCATCGGTTTAAATGAACACAATATAAATGGTAAATGAAAAACGTTTATATATAACAACGATGTGAAAGATGCAGAGGACAATTTTGTTTTTGAAAATCTGGTTTGAAGTCAATGCCTTTTTAATCCGCTAAATCAAATCATCTCATCAGTTCTTTGGAGAATACCAGGCGCACGAACATTAATTCCAATATGATGGGGAAAAATCAAAAGGGAATTAAACATGTTGAATATTTGGGCCTACTTGAATTTGAGCGCCTAAATTCTGAAATATATATATAAATCTTTGACTCTTAATCATTTTATTTTGCAGTAGAAGGACTAAAGAACAAACTGTAATTCTCGTAGCATTACATAAAATAAAAGCTAAAAATGGAACATGATAATTTTGGTAGACACTTCAAAAATTCCCTAGCGAAATATTTCGACGGTGTTTTATACATGTCGAATCATCAAATTAAGAAACTAGAGTCTACAGGAAAGCCCAGGAGACCGAACCCTTTATAAACTGATCGTCTTAAATCTTAGACTGAGATGTCAAGATCCTGATTTCGTCGAGCAAAGAGAGGATTTATATAACTTTGCTGTATTCAGTATTATTCTCCACTGAATAATTACATTTTCACTCTAAGAAATATAATCTTTTTTGGAACCCGGATGTTTAGAAGTCGAGAACTCAAGACAATGTCAACGCCGTTAATTTGTCTAGCTCTCATGAAATAAAATAAGCGTGGACTCTTCAATCCGGATAACGACAAATCACTGGATAATATAGAATAAAGGAAAGATACAAGAGGAAGCGGTTGTTGCGTTGCCTTTTGGTCATTTTCCCCATACTGATGACAAAAGATATATCAGAGAGATATGAGAGGTATTGGGGTTTCTTTTTGCACTGTTTCGTCAGTAGAAGCCAAAAAGTCTGTCTGAATGAACGAGGTTCTATACTAAAACTGTCATATTGTGTCCCCAATGATGATGTAACACATCAACTGAAGCTGTTGCTGTAAAGTTGGACAACCTGGGAAGCCAATTAACAGTACGTACATTAAATCACACACAAATTGAGTCGTTCGAAAAGAGCGGTTAAGTCTAGATTTGGCCCAGAATATTTGAATGACTACATAGTACAAATGGCTATCCGTGGAAACATTTGCGGAAAGAAATGTTATTTTTGTCTAAAGCATGTTGAGCGATATGGTAATTTTCTCACCTTTGATAAAAATGATTTATATTAATTAATTCTATCTAAATGAAGATAACCTTAAGAGTTGGTGAAACGTGCGCATTAATTACGTAAAAGCAGACTGCAGCAAGTCGTAAACAGACTGAATTTTATATGGCACCGAGTTATCAATGTATTTATGTGCGATAAATGTTTTTAACTGAAAAAACACAACCCAATAATGATTTCACGTTTTTAGAATAATTTGACAAGGTTTTTGTAGTTCATATGCATGAGAGTTTCATAATACTTTCAGTACTCGCAAACAAACCACAATACAGGACAAAATCAAATTCAAACTAGATGCTATTTATCAAATATTAATGAATGACTATGCATTAAACATGCAATATTTTGAGCGCTGGATGCGATTGCAATTTAACTAATTCAACCAAGAGGAAAAAGCCAAGTAAGACAAAAGCGCTAATCCAATTAACATATATTGCTGTCCTTCTTTTTTTTTTTTTTTTATATCTTGTTGATACCGAATTACCAAGTGTTACACTGAATGGTTTACCTTTTACCTAATTTAGACATAAACTACTTTGAAGTTTGCACTTAAAGGGACAAAATATTACTATATATACACTTCGTGAATATTTGAAAGGCCAATGACTCTATCTCTTACTGATGTATAATTAAGAATTGTTCTTAACGAAGCAACGCTAAAACTTTTTCAAGTTCCAATCACGCAGGGAGTAAAAGAGAGAATGGAGACGAAAATTGTAACAATAAAAAAGTGTACAGAGGTTCGTGTGCATTAGTATAATTAGCGACTCTGTGTATTGGGAAGGCTTGCCTCTGCTTTATGCTTTGTTTCCTGTGGAGTCACAAACGAAGAATGCGTAACCGTCTGCTAATGCCGCGGAATCATGGCTTGTTTTATGATGGGTGAGATGTGCGGATATCATTTTGCCCTCTTTAAATTGTGAAAATGTTTCCAGTGCTTAACTCTATGACAAGATAATGCTAATTTATCACAGAATTAAGATGCCACTTTGTTTTTTCTTCCTCTGTGAGGTTTCCTCATCCTTAGTGGGGTGATTAAACTACTCGCTATGTAACTACGATATCAAGATAAGAATCAAAATTTAAGTCGGATTGTACAGCTTACCTTTATCGTAAATGTAAATATATATGATATTTTCAATCAATTCTTTTCGGTTTAAGGGTAAGGTCACATTGAGCACAGTTTACATCTAATGCATTTAATGGATTGGAAAAAGTTCTATCGTTAAAAAAAAAACAAATAAAATATTAATGAACTTATGTTTTGCATATCTTTGCAATTCCAAACCTAATTTTGTTAGTAATCAATACTTTTTTTCAGAATTATTTCCTTAGAAGTTGACTATCACATTGACAGAAATATAACAATTAAGCGACCTCGAAGGGAATCGCGAGGCATTTAAGTGGGTTATAAATATTTTATAAAATTGCAAATTTGAAAGGTTTTTCCCCGTAAATAAATTTTGTAAAAAGTAATCAACTGCTTTAACAAATGGGAAGAAGAATGTTTCAAAACAAGTTCAGATGAAATTAGCTTAAAAAATGAATTTCAAGGTTATTTTCGTCCAATAGATTACATGGTAGTAGATTGGACACAAAATTGCTACGCATTAAACAATTTTCAATACATTGTGGGTTTCTTTTTTTGTACTGGGGTTTCATCAATATTCGTTGAATACCAATTTTCGTGGATTTCGTTTTTAAGTTTATTTATGAAAATAAATGTTCATTGAAGGGCAATTTCTACTAACATTTGGTATTGATAGGATCATTGGCCACGAATTTACGCATCCTTGAAACTGTCTTTCACTTTAACCACGAAAATTAATACCCTTGAATATTAATGAAACCAGAGTATGTAATGAGAAAGTGGTGAACCCAGTTTTTATTAAAATTACATAAAATACATAGCATAGTTTTGAATAAATAAACGAATCAAATATTCATTTTCAAGTGCTTTGCCTCGTTATTCACAACATGCAATTTGATGTCGAAGTCCACTGTTACGCGGTAGGCGCAATCACGATAAAGACCCCCCTCCCCATCGTTCAATGAAATTGAGCAGTCTAAACTTCGGGTTTTTTAAATTTCTTTTTTTTGTGTTGATAATTAAAAATCATTATAAAATAAGACAATTTGCTTTGTACTCGATGCTTGGAGAAGATGTGTTTAACTAGCCTGAGCTGAAATAAGCTCAGTACAGCAGTTTTTTTTAAAAAAAAATTCTCTGTTTTATAGAACATAAATTTTCTTTCTAGGTTAACAGGTGAAAATCTTCATTCCAGTTTTATTTACATACGGACCGAAGCGGACACAAGATCAAAAATATAAAAGTCCAATGTGTCCGAAGAATAGTGATCTCACAAAAAAATATCAGTTATGATATAATTTGGACTGTTGACATTGATAGAACATCCGTTGAAGGATTGTTACAGATAGGTTTCCAAGAAGCATGTGACCAGCTTTAGGTTACATATAACTGGTATCAGGGTATTTTAGTGAATCAATAGGCCTCTTTAATTGGCAACTTTTTAGCTTCCTTGCAGTTGTCAATTTGCATATAAAATGTTACTCGCTCAAGAATCATCGACGGTCCTATTGATTCTTATCATCCTGTGGAAGCAGCTGACAAAAGGCTGCACCAAACGGACGGTTTCTGTGGGAATTCTCCTTAATACTGTGTTAATGGCTCCACTCTCAATGCTAGGATAAGATCCGTCCGTCAGTCTGGATATTTATAATTGTTGTCCAAGAAGACATGCATTCACGAGGCCGTCAAACGAATACAGAGAGTGGGATATTTGTATAGTGCACTGTTGTATGAAGTCTAGATGAGGCATGGAACTTCCTTTTTTTAGTTGATTACATTTAGTTTAAATTGCACGTGCATTCTGTCCAATTTGCATTTTTTTTTTGTAAATGATGCTCGCATAGATAAAAATAAACAGTTCTCCATACTAATTTTATTTATCATGTCACGAAGTCCATTTTCCCGGTTTTGATATTGTTATGGCTATTCAGTTGTAATCAGTGTAACGATACATGTAGCTCTATAAGGCGTTATATAGCAAGCGCGGTCGGGTTAGAACCCAGTTCGCGACAAACTGGAGTAGACTTAAAGAGAGCTGCCCCTTGCTGTTGTAGGGTCCGCAGTTACGGGAAAGAAAGATACAGATCTTTCGGACAAGAGCTTAAAACGAGGAACTTATTTCGCTTTGAAAGAGTAACAATAGTTTGATATTCAGAGGCATTAGCGCAGAACAAATGACAAAAAGGACCCCCTCAAAAAAAAAGAAAAGAAAGAAATGCACAATGCAGACACCATAAGCTTGATTTAGATGAAAGACCCAAGTGCATTACACGTATTTCCACTTACATATAAACAAAACAAATATCAGAAACCCTTAAAAATAATATTCAATTGACAAAGTGAATTCAGATACGTTGTCAATAAAAAAACGAAAGGTTACAGATTTATACGTATCAAATGCAGTAATGAAATTTTATAGTAAGTAGCTACTGTAAACGAATGTAACTAGGTAAATAAATCCAATCTTTACAAAAATTATGGCAAATTTGAACAATGTCCTACAAAAGCTCCATAACTAAACATATCCGATATATGTATATTTTTATTTAGGTTTTTGACGATTTGAAAAATTATACCTTTGTTTTTGTATAGTATATTAAGAGTCATAAAAATTTGCAGGAACCCTAAAATTTCATATATTTCGTAAGATAAAACATAACAAGAGATGTTTGTGAAACATTTATCTCCCCTCCCCTGGAGACCTCTGCGAAGAAATTGTTTGCCCTATTCATTTGTGATACATGTAGTTGGAAAAATTAAAAAAAACCTTTAAAAAACCTCTGAGTATTTCCGGTTTAAAATATGGAAAAAAAACAAACACTCAAGCTTTTAAATTAAAGATTCAATTTAATAACTGATTGAATAACTGATTAAAACATTCTTCATAAAACATAGAACACATAAAATGTAAAAACATCTTCTACTGCGAATAAAAATAAAAGTTTTACGAAGTTTTCACTATTTGGTGAATATTACTGAATGCAAAAAACCAACGTCTACACAATACCAAAACTTACCGCCCTATAACAAAACCTATATTGGTCGCGCCGAGAAATGGTTCATCATTATCATGACGGCACACACTTTCAAAAACAAACGAAAAACTCAAATTGTAACAAACTGTCTTGTTGAAGCCCATTGACATTATCATATATTCAGGCTTAATATATATACATGAAGTTTGTAATACAGTTTCATTTTTGAATGACATATTGCTGTATATACAATGAAATCATATACTCCAACACACAATCATGCTCTTGATTTTTAGAAAAATATTCTCTCTCTCTCTCTCTCTCTCTCTCTCTCTCTCTCTCTCTCTGCATGCCTCAAGGAAACACAAGATACAGGATGGACGGACAAAGTTTTCCCGCCATTACATCAATGAACGATATGTGAAATTTTCTAAATCCATTTTGGACATCTCTGTCCAAATCAACCCAAAACGAGGGTGTAAACGACAAGAGCCCGTTTCTCCGCCATGTGCTTGGTGTGGTCAAATCCTTTTACCCGTTAGCAAGGATACGCTGTCTCCACACTAAAACAAAGGTGCATCTGGCCTATCCAACCTTGTGCTAATAACACGTATTTGCTTCAAGATTCAATTACGTTCACCTTAAAACAGCAATCGCAATCAAAAGAAGTGCAATGTTTGTGCACAAGGAAGCCTTCACGTGACTAGACCCATTTCTGTCAGACTGTCCTGCTTTAGCCATGCCTCCCCCTGCAATTTAAAATAACCAATGTGAATGCGGAAAGCGAAAATCGAAGTTGTCCACCTATTCTAAATTTACGCTGTAAAAATCAACGTATAAACATATAACAATACTTTTCAACGAGAAAATTTATAATTTCTGTTTTTACATGATTTCCTACATCTTTCATTTATTTAATTATTTTATATAACATGTATTCATATAAGCTAGAAAACAAATTCCTTTAAACATTAACCCAAATCATAAAGATAATAACTTTTATGATAATGACATCTGAAATATGAAATACTGGAATTGAACAATTTTTACCAAGAGATAGCAAATATACTTCTGACATTTAAAAAATAAAATCGTGCAAATTGAACATTTCTATTAATTTAAAATACCATCAAGAGGTAGCAATAATGCTTATATCTAATAAAGAAAACCTAGTGATGTATTTCTGCTGATAGGCAACAAATTAATTGCAGAGGGTGATAGGTGTATATTCTGCAGAGACCCCTATTGCCACAATTAATCGGACCGATTCCTTGAGGAAATGGGTATTCATTTTTGGCAAAAACAACGTGTATTTACGTGTGTTATTTAGATCTCCTTAAATCTCTCTATTCCGCAACATCATGCAGTTGCCGATAAGAATACATTTTCTAGAATTATTAACCGATTGATTTTGATTTGGAATCTATATTATGGGATGAAAAATGAGTGAAGAGATTTTCACAGAAAAAAACAAACAACATTCCTGTTCCGTGGGCGGTGCGCGCACCTGCTTCTCTCCGAAATTTTTTTCTAAAGTTTTAAAAAAATATCAATCCGAAGTTATCTAAGAATCTGAAATTATTTCCATTTCGCAAATTTTAAAAACGCTTCAAGAAATTAATAACGGATGAAACTCCTAATTGATGCTTTTGGCTTGAAGAATAGCTGCACCTGTATTCTCTTCTAGATACATTGTACATGCACGTTTTTGTGTGGTTTTTCTCCCAGAAGATGTCAAAACTGTTGTTAATTTTTGCGAGTAATTTATAGCTAACGGCTAAGACTAAATCAACGTGATCAGGCTTCTATTCTCATTTTCGACCTACATTTCCAATGACAAACGTGTCTACAGGAAATATAGACACACATCCAGAGAGTGAAAAGACTAAACTAATCAAAGCCCCCCCCAAAAAAAGGTCAATCAATTTGTGAAAGTGTGTGTCAGCCGAAATACTCTCAATTACCTTACGCGAAGTTTCTCAGCACTTAAAGAAATATACAAATGAAAAATTTTGTTGACTCTCGTACATCTTTTTGCAGAAATGTACAGAAAAGTAGATTTTTATCGATAGAAATTCTTTGTGTTAAGTCATTTTCTGTGCGGCAATACATAGCCTCAAGGGACTCGTTATTCAGTCTCATTATCATGTTTTTGGGATATTAAATTTCCAAAAGAATGTTCAATTATGTTTTGTTCTGTTCCCAAGAATCTTGTACATGCGAGCACTGTCAAAACGGCAGCGCGATTTGTAGTGATCCAGTGCAAAATATTACACTCCGAGTCGACACCCGGTGTCCCACTGATGCAAAACCGTGCACAATCAACAATCAGGAACCGGGCCAAGAGTACCAATCAACAAAGGAGCTCTTCGGAGAAAACATTGACGGGAAGGAAACCAGTTTAGTTACGAGCACTGTCACAACACTGCAGTGAAGCAGTCTTTTAAAGTTGATTGGACAATCCCTCAGAGAGGATGTGTAAATCAACGGCATTCCAAGAAAATCTTCCATGATCTGATTCACGTGTCTTTCGTTAAACGCCGGTTTATGCATGGTCGCGTTAGTTTTGCAATAGTTCTTAATTACCCAACCACATTTATGCAGAACTTTATAAATATGGTTTGCATAGAATGGATGAAATTTTGACAGAGAATTTACAAAGAATTTGCTCGTGAAACAGTTTATCCTAGTGGCAAAATATCGCTCAAATGTATACATGTTTAATATATAAAAACTCCAATTAGCGTTAATAAATCATATAAGACATAAATACTGACTACGTTATAACCAAACTAAAATACAAGATACTTGATTAAATTTAATAGGACGTAGTTTTGCAAGAGTACGAAGCACCTCCGAAAATTCGACCAAAATGAACATTAAATATGCACTCGTAAACAATCGTTAATTAGAGCTAATGCCAGTAATGTGTAATTTTTAATTCATTTAATAACATTCCCGTGCCCTCCCAATAATGACCAGGGTCGGTGTGTGCATGTTTTGTTTCGTGCTTGTTTTGCCAAAGAGAAAACGTCAGATAGTGCAAATATAATGTACGTGGACTCACCATCATGTATTCCAGCTGAAAAAAAGTATAAAAACGATTAAATAATTTGTTTAGCAAAATTTACTTTTAAATTTGTTAAAGACAGAATAATGTCATAGAATTCCCGTGGGTCCGATTGGTGTCTGATTATGGCTTAATGCCACATATAATATACTGAAATATTCACCTCTTTAACTATAGCGGTGCTTATCGATGTCTTGGGAAATTTTAACGATATTTTGTTTATTCATTTTTGACAAATATAAATCTAAAAATCTATATTTCATGTAAAACTACTTTAAAAGCGACAACATTAATGCAACTGCGCAGACAAAGCTATGAGGAACATGACATATTGAGCTAAACTGGAGTTTTTGATATGCGCTTTGCGAAAAATGTTGTACTTTAAACGGGAAGGGGGGGGGGGTGTATTTAAGAAATAATCAGCAATTTAAAAAGTTCACTGGGATATGAATTGGTTGACAACGTGATCAAATCCTTTGACGCCTGAAAGGCTTCTCAGAAGATTTGATCATTACTAACCAAGTTCATATCCCTGTGTACTTTTTACATGTAACATTGCTGTTTATTACTTATAGTTACGTTTGAGAATGGCAAATCGTTCAGAATCGTCAATGCAACGGGTATTGCAACCGCTAAGCGATAAGTTATTGTTGTAACCTCGTGAAAAAGTTCACACAGAATTGAAAGTTTTCGCTATTCTATAGGTTCATATAAGGAAGCATATTTGCAGATGTAAATATGTATTGTTGATGTAAACTTTATAATGTGTTTTTGTTAATAAAAGATGCATTCAAATTAGAATGACACAACTTACCTTTATCGCCAGTTCTTTTAGAAATATCTTTATTTGCTGCTAATCATATAAAAGAAAATTATATTTTATAAATCTTGCAATACGATTATTTTGAACACAATAAACAATTGAAAACAATTTCTTTTCTTAATGTAATAGTGTAATTTTTTAACCAACATAATGTTTAAAAAAAAATGTCCCATTAATTGTGTAACTGGGTCATGTAACGTTTATTTAACATCACATACAAGCACGAAACGAACTAACTAGTAAGTGTTTTTTAGCCTTTAATAAGTTTTTATAATTATTCATTACGTTAATTCATAAGTCATCACTATAAGGCTACATATTATTACTTATTAGGTTAGTTACTGACTCACTACGGAAATATATTGGGTTGATCAATCTCATAGATGGCGAGGCGAAGCCGAGCCGTCTATGAGATTGATCAACCCAATATATTTCCGTAGTGAGTCAGTAACTAACCTAATAAGTGTTTAATTTTTCCCGAGGACTCTCAAGCGACATATTTATTCACAAATAGCGATGATCTACGCAAAACCACGTACAAGATGCTTAACATCTCGTCCAATTTAAGTTAAAAACCCATACACACAGTGTGACGCTCTTCAAAATTTTCAACCTCACCTTTCAAATACTCTTTAAAAATCTTTGCTTCGCCCATGTTTACTTACAATGTTTTGTTGCTTTCAATTTTGAATGTATTTTCCCTTTTTCTGCAGAGATTTGAGCAAATTTTGACGCTGCCATTTTTTCTGCTCCAGACAAAACAATGTGACGTCAATATTCTAAGGGCAACTACTCTAATTTTAAAGAATTTCAAAGGGCAACTACTCCAAATACTTAAGAACTTACGGCATGCTGTTTATGTATTAAATATACTATGAAATGTCGAAATGAGTAAGCGAAGCGTCGGCCAATGACGGCCATATTGCCTAATATTATTATTTTTTACCGAACAAATATAGAGATATATGAGGCAATCACGTGCTATGTTTAAACCAATGAAAGTGTGACATTTCAGTCCTAGGGAAAACAAATGTGATTATACGCCTATACTTCCATTCTTTTTTTGGATACTTACTAGTGAGGACTATGACGTCAATGCTATCTGTTTCCTGTCGGTCGTTGACGTAATTAGTCGTCCTACATACGTAACGTCCGTCGTCTTCGTGCACGCTGTGCGTTATCCGTAACTCGCTGATGATCGTCCGACCGTCTGAGGCGATGTATTGAGCGATTCGGAGCCGGTTCGACCAATGGGAATCGCTAGATTTGATGATCTGACCGTTATGGAACCAGTCGACCTGCGCACTCGACAGCGCATCCCTCCCAAACGTCGCATTGCACGTCAGGGTTATGGGGTCGTATAAATTGACGTACTTTGTCCCACCCAACTCAATGGCTGAAAGGAAACGAAAAAGTCAGGTTGTAGTTTCTGTCAAGAGCGAACACCAAGGATAGGGTAGATTTTAGGCAGTTTTATTCCAACTTTTGATAGATAAAAGTCCAAGCAAATAAATCACCGATATATAAAAATAAATGAATGAACCACCATATATATCGATGATTCACGAAAATAGATTGAGAGGGATAATTACTAAATGCAAAAAAAAAGTGAGAAGAGGGGATTCCAAAATGGCTACCTTGGATTCCCCTGATTTAGGACGCCGATATATATATATGTAATGTAAAGATTCGGCGTATTGGAAAACATGATTCAGAAACAAACTAGTGCTGACTGCAGAACATTTTACACGAGGCCTTTATTTCGAGTACGCCATGTTTCAGTTACTATTTTCAATCACCAAAAGGTTTATTACATAAGATAGAACAATGATTTAGACAAGATCCCCCCCCCCCTCCAATTTTAGTAAATGTAGGAAAAGTAGTTTGGGGAAATCAATCCGAATTATCGTAACACAATCAAGAGGAAAAAATAATTCAGTCAGCCCTTTTTATTCCAGAATTAGATAATGCCGTGAACAAATCCTTGATGGTTCTGATTTCCATGCACAACGGAGTCATATATTTTTGAAGTGGCACGAATAACGCATAAACACTACACACACACACTTCTTGTTCTCTGAAAAAAACTCATCTTTGTCACCAAAAAAGTGTCAATATATGACGTAATACACATTTACAGCTTCACGGTACTTTGGGGATGCATTTGTAACAGTGAGAAATCTTGTATTCGCCGCGGCGTTTTAAGATTTTTGTACCGTATGACATCCCTTTATTTCAATTTAAATTCTTATCTTGCAAGTTTGAATGATTATGCTTCCATTAAATTTTTTCTGATTTTGATGACATTATTAAAAAAGATTACGTGGAAGGGATTTCTACCAATGATTAGCAAAATTAACATTGTTCGATCAACCACTGTCATATTTTTCTGTCGTTCTTGGGTGATTCATTGCGGGTTTTAGGAGAAACCGAGTGTCATTATTGTTCCCATTTGGAAAGGAACGTCAAGGATATATATCCGTTATTGTAACGACTGAATGAGGATTGGTGTAAAAAATGGCTTTCTTAGCTTTGGAAAGCAGGGTTTTTCTTTAAAATCTAATTATATTAACCTAAATAACGTGTATGATCTCATCTTGACAGAAAAATGCACTGTTCCTTTCTTATTTTAGTGGGTATTAATTGCATTACTTTGAATAATAGTATGACAGTAAGGGGGTTGTAGTGTTACAGTGTACAAAAGTGAAATCAATAATTACATAAAATACTTACCAGATTCCACTCCAGATGGTGAATCTGCAATGTTAAATAAAACCAATTAAAGTTCACCCCAAAATACGAGTGAGAAAAGATTACCAATTAGATAAGTTTTCTGACTACTAGATGACAGTTTGAGACAATGAGAAAAAATGAAAAAAGAAATAAGAAAATGAATAATAGTATATGAGGAAGGGCAAAAGACAATATATCTTTTCCTTATAATAGAAAATAACCCCCCCCCCCCCCCCCCCCACACACACACACATAAGAATATACATATACCTGTTTTATAAGGTAGGGAGTAATTTTATTAAAAGAAAAAAATATTTAAAATCAAATGCCTGTGTATATGAGAGTTGAATAAGATTTCTTTTCTATCGGATCAACCAAACACCTATTTCCGTTTCACATATCACTGTTTTAATAAGATTCGGTCTGAACTTGGCCTTGTGTATCGCGTCTCAATCAATGGAATGGTCTGGTCCTAGAGATTTCGATTCCTGAAGTTTGACAAATAACCGAATCTTTCTTTGACGTTTAATTAAAACGCTTGATTACATGTAGAACACTACGTTTTTATTAAGCTCACAAGCTGTGATCAATACTTGTCATTGGTAGAGGGGGTTATTACTAATCATGTGTCATTCATCGGTGTGTATATACTAAGGGTCTAAGGGAACAGACAAACACAGCTTTCGTCGAGAAAGAGAAATTAGTGTTGTTGAAGACCAATATTTTCAGCACAAATTGTTTCGTATCGTAGAAAACCAATCTCCGCAATATACCTCCCCTCTACAATAAACATGATTTTTTGATAAAAAATATAAATCCTTTATTGTGTATTTGAATATCTATCGACAAACTTTTAAATCAGAATAGGAAGCAAATTTGAATATTACTGTTAACCATCTACTAAATATCATTCCCGACGACTTTATTTCGTGATTTACCATAGATTAACTGGTTTGCAGCGACTGATTTTCGCGACCATGCCTTATCCACACCTGGTTTTTTTTGTCGTTACAACTGTATGGCAAATACTGGTCCGGTCCGCGTTGAGAAATATTTGCGACAATAAGGCTCTCGCGGACCTCGCAAAATTTTCTCGCACGCGAATAAAAGTTGGTTTACAGTATAAAGTTTCTTACCAAAAATGTCAAATGCGTATTTTTCACCCCATGGACGACATAATGCAAACGAAAGCGATTCGATCACAAGACCACCTTAGTTTTTTTTTAATACACGTAATCCACTCGTAATGTATCAATACATCACACTAACACCTTCTTCTCGACAGTAGCACGTCCAAACATTCACCGACACCTTGATTACCCCTATCAATAAATCTATTAAGTGATATCAGCTTTATGCAACCTTTGGGGAATTGGAAAAAATACTTTTCATAGGCTGCCAATACTGGTAATGTTTTAGCGTAAATGCATATTCATACCAGACATGTAAAACCCATTGCCCAAGTCGATACTTAATCATGAACAAGCAGATTGAAAAACATGGCAGAAAATCCATAGATAGATATAATACACCATTTTTATAACAAGATTTTTTCCTGTACAGGCTATAGCTTCCATATCATTCGCATTATTATAAAAAAAAAGTTATGATGGGGCATTTTATTTCGATTCACACACTCATGATTGATTATGACCTTTTTTGATATTATTTCCATTCAATTCCTCACTTCATGAAATTCTTGACTCCTAATGGAAATCCATGTAAACCAAGAAAACACTAGCCAATGTCATTATTCCGCTTACAACAGAAGAGAATTCTAGGTAAAATAAGACATTGTTAAGTATGGCCATTTCAGTGGTATCCCATAGAATAGACCATATTATCAGACACGTAGCATCAGGGGGGCCTCCCCCCCCCCCCCCCCCCACCTTTCTCGCAGCAACTAACATATAACGCTTGCTTGTCAGGATTTTATGGATGAGTCTGCCCCCCCCCCCCACTTTCAAAAACGATGCTACGTGCCTGATCATTGCCTGTATGTAAAAGTATAAAATGAGTAATATTAAACCAAGGTATTTACCGAGTACGTGAAGATGGACGTGATGGGTGAGGACATTGGTGGCGCTGATCTGACACTCGTAAGTTCCGCTGTGTTTCGGCTGCGCACGTTTGATGACGAGGTTCCACTCTGCTACGTCACTAGACAGTGTCTTGTGGTCCACGCTGATGTGGTCATCTTTCTCGAACACGAACGTGCCCACAGTGAGGGGATAGTCCATAGAGAGCTTCCGCCACGCTACCTACGTCATAAAATACGTCATTATAGATATTTGTCTTTTGGCGGGAGTTTTTCATTAATCAGAAACCAAATCGGCTATATTTATCTATTTTTGCCCCCAAAGATCAATGGATGCGTTATGATTTATCTACAGAAACGGTGATGCTGTGCATAGTATCAATATATTATTTACACTGATGTAAGGAAACGAACGGGATAAGATTGGATATCTAGTTAATGACAAAAAGATCATCCATTTTTACCAGCCCTGCAGTCTGATTAAGATAGTTTGAACTCTATGAATGGTTTGTTTGAGTCTGAGCTTCGAAATTATCAATCATTTTATCAACAATAAAGTTATCACAATTTGCCTCTCTGATAGCATAAAAAAGAAAGTCCCAATGGAGTCTTTCGTTAGTTCAAATGGAGCATGCAAGTTAATTGATTGGTTTATCCCTCTCCTTTTTAAGCATTTAATTCTAACTTTGTACCCTAAGTGGATTCTCTGCAAAATTTTAATCAATATCTGTTTAGAAATATATACACGTAGAACATACTTGAAATGATAATTTTTTTTATGTGAACTTTTCTCCACTGATGTCTAAGCACTTTAAAATTGTTTTTGCATAAAAATAAT
Source organism: Magallana gigas (assembly GCF_963853765.1). Lineage (NCBI taxonomy): Eukaryota > Metazoa > Mollusca > Bivalvia > Ostreida > Ostreidae > Magallana > Magallana gigas. The sequence goes on along the minus strand of NC_088858.1, from coordinate 14,366,614 downwards.
CATTATACAACGAACTCACTACGCGAGCAATTATCAATGAACTAAAGGGCCGTCCTGGGAAACCTTTTTCATTTGAGATGTACACCTTGCACGCCAGTTACCTTCAACTCTAAAGGAGTTTGAATTCCTCAAAATTGATGTTTTTGCAACCTACGGAGGTAGCCTTTTATCTGATGTGTAGATCATTTGAATGATGTAATATAGATTATGCAACAAAAATTAATTTCATATTCGAAATATGAGATCTTGTATAGGTGTCTGGAGGAATAAACAGTTCTTGCCAAATGTACAGTTTGATTGAATTATGAACGGATACATATGCCGGCAATGCGATGATAACGATAGGTTTCATCAACACGACAGACTTTATACCCATTTTACTGGATATAAATCCGATTTAAACCCGGAAGTTATTTATACTATGTATGTCCAAAGAGGGTTGAAAAACGAGGATAAAATCGCTCCAACTAAGAAATAGCTGAACATGCACAAAACAGCAATGCCACATGCATTTATCGTACGACTCATTGTGTTACGTTTATTTCTGTTGTCCTCGCAGACACTGATGATCCACTTAATCTAATCAGGACGACATCAGGGTTCGATCCTCGATCAGTGCCACACTACACGGTGGTACAACCTTGTCTTATGGCTCTAAATCAACTGGCGACAAATCTTCTTTGATACTTGTCAAAAATGTCTCCGAGACTAACTCATAAAAATCAATTTAACGCGACAATCAGATGGATCAGTTTTCGGATAATTTGACGAAATGACAGCGAACACAGAGAAAAATGTTAATTGATTCTGCTTCAAAACTTGGCGTAAAACTACCGATTAATTCATATAATTCAATACAGGCGGACACCTTCCATACAGTGTTCGAATTTTCTCCTGTTTTTTTTTCTTTTTATTTCAAAAGGAGAAGAGGCAAAGAAAAAGAAAATGCCAAATATTCACATGGAAGGAATTATCTAATTATCTAATAAAAATATTTAACCCAACATTTCTTTTGTAGAACACTATGTATCTCTCTAAAATCGACGTTCCTGTTAACCGAAAAATATCTTTTGCATCAAAGGCGTGCTTGATTTTTTTTCATGGTTTGCATCTTATGTACTTTCATGTGTTAAGACTTTGTGTTCCTCATTTAACTTGTGTTTACAGACACTGTACACGTAATATTACAACATACAGGTGCCATAGCACGTGTATCCTATACTTTATACTTTCATCACTGTGTTAGTTCTACAGAACGACTATCAAGGATATAACTTTGCAAAAGCACTCAAGTACACGATGAAAACTGGAGTGTTTTTATTATTATTATTTTCTCTACCTTATAAAAGAAGAGCAATATCGTAGATATACAGGATTCAACATTTTATAAAAAGTATCTCGTATTTATCTACAATATACAACTCTTAACATAGATTTATGCACATTCTATCGTTAATTCTATTTTCAGTGCAAACACTGCATTTAACACTTGAAGTCATTTAAAATACAAGATTACAAAAACAATGTTATAATGTTTACAAACCTACAATTTTTTTCCGAAATTTTCACCACGTTAGAGAATTCGGTCTCAATATTTGGTTACTATTCTCCATTATATGTACAGCGGCATGCCGAGTTTTACCTACCTCTTTGGGACCCAGGTTCCTAATTCTACATCGGAGCTCGGCCAATCCCCCCTTAGCCACTGTAATGTTACGGCGGCCAGTGTCCAAAAAGGTGGGACGCACCTGTCTCTTGTAGTTATAGGCACGCACTGCAAAAAAACAGTTTAACTATAGGTCTACCGTACAAACCTGCAAAAAAATGACACGTTTATATTGCACGTGGATTTTATATATAAAAAAAAACCAACTTTACCAAGCCATGGTTTGTCCGAAATTTACATACTTATTGTTAATTATTGTTCCAAACATTAACCTTACCAGTATTTGAAAAAACACAAAGTTCTACTGCGGTTTCATCGCAATTCAGTATGATTTATAAAAAAAATAAACTTGATTCTATAAACCATTTAAATTTAAGTTTTAAGCCCATGCAGGTTAAAGAAGAATTTCTTGAATGATGCTTTTTATCACTTGGCAAAAGTCTATTACACAACTGCAACTGAACAAAGTCATAATATTCTTTTTACATGTAATAAAGCATATTCATTATAAATTAACAGATAAAACCCAATTGATGTTCAAGTACATGTACCATAAACAATAATTTTTCTCCTGAAAAACTGTAGGCTTGTTGATGACCCCTTCCTCCCCAATCACAACACTCACCCCCCAAAAACCATTTCTTAAAAAATTAAAACAATGCACTCGCTCGAGAAATAAGAAAAGCAATGTTACAAAGGATTTATAGTTGCCCGCAACAAGCAGACACAAGATGTCTCTCCCGCGGCACAAGTATCTGTGATTGTCAGAGAGAGCCGAAGTTTATGGGGGAGTCAGTGTGTATGCCGACGTAATATTGGTGTGGCCCTCCCCGTTCCGTGATGACACTTGACACCACGTGATTGTCGTGTTCCCGTCGGTGATACACCGGATGTGATAGCCTGGAAAATCATTACGAAACTACGGCTTGTCGCAGTCAATTTCAACTCACAACTCCGAAGACATCCTTCTGCAAGTGATTATAATGTTATGCAGCAAACATATCGCGGAAACAGGTTCTTTGTAATCGAGTTTGGCTTTTACAACCTAATAGAATGTAGTTCAGAGCCAATGACTGATTCGCCCATCTGACGTTTGGGGCCCATAGATCGGGGAGAGAGGAATCTCTTAGTGATAAAACAAACCTAGGGAGGCGAGCAAGAAAAGAACACAGGACCTTATAGCAATATACATCGCGTCTCCTACATTAATACAGCAAAAAGTAGGTTACTAGTATGTCATGCATCCAGTTTGTGGAAGGAGAAAAGGTCCATTAAATCATGAACATGTATTTAAATATTTTATATCATGTAGAATCAAGTTAGTTGCCAGATACTAAGTAATCTCATGATGGTTTACATATCTTGTATGTTGGTCGGTAGAGCTTCCTCTTTTTAAAACATATTTTGGTGTAAAATGTATTACTTTTATTACTCTGTTTGATGTCCCTTTGCATAGGAAAACATGTACAGATTAAAAATTAAATTAAAGATAATACAAATTTTCAATTTTTTCAGTGATTACTGACATCCAACGACGCTTATTAATTTCCTTGTATTCTTAAAAAGATAAACTTGTTATGAAAAGTACTCTAGCCGAGAAACTACTGTTTATCCCATTTACTTTAGTTAGAGCTACTAAATGTACATGCATGCACGTAGATTTGTGCTGCAGATATTATATGTCTATGACAATTCAAACAAAACACAGACTGGACACAGAAAAATATAAAAGTAGTTCATATTATAAACATTTTGTCTCAATCTTGATTTAAAATTAAAGCATTTTTTTTTTAATTTTTATCTCCTGTGAGTAAAATCGTGATAGAACTGTTAAAAAAGAGAGAGAGAAAAAAATCAATTTGTGAAAAAAAGTCACTGGTATGAAGTGTAAATCTAATAATGGATTGGAGACGATTTTAAGTTAGAGATGATTGAAAATATATATATACTATTCCTATGTGGAAGTATATAACGTGAACTTAAATATTACAGGTCCATTGGGTGTCTCCATTGGTATACGTACATAATTATATAGAGTATACCAACTCATACAGACTTTGACAGCTTTCTGTCACATGCATACTAAACTCAAAGAACGTAAGTTAAGCTTTTAAAATTATACGAATTCAAAGCAATGTTGATTCAATTAAGCTAATTATTATTCCTGTTCTGAACAGATGCAAGAGCAACTGCCGCGAGTTTGGGAAATGTTTATGTTTTTCTGCATCATACATGGTAATTATCTGGGTATCTGTGTTTTGTTTTCATCAGTCGTCTTTATCTTATACTTACATAGACACCCGCTGTTGTACATTGTAAACTAAAAATTTTGATCATAATATATGATTAAATACTAGTAATCAATATCATCCTTTCACCAACATTAACACATTTTCTACCCCACTTCCTGTACAGTTACCTGCAGAATGTTTCGTTTAAAACAAATCAAATTGCAAATATTGTTTTATTTAAATGTTAACATTATAGTCTGTATTTTTTTTATGTGTGTAAAAGGTTTTTGTTTGGTTTTGCGAATTTTTTGTTTAATGTACAAATGGAAATTATTACGACAATAAAAAAACGTCCGTGTGTCATTATTCTATATTCTATATACATGGCTTTCATTAAAAAAAAGATTTAAGTGATTAAGTATATAATTGAAATAAGAACACAGAAATATCGCTTGAGTAGAGTGCACGGTATTATGGAGAGAGAAAAGGCAGGTTGGCTCGACAGATCATTTCATCCTATTTCTTTGAAGTTTGGATTATCAAAGAAAGATTTTTCATGTTACATTTCAAATTTATTGAATTCGACTGCATGACGTCTTGCGATTTCTTAGATTGCGTCAGCCCATTATATCGAATACAAACTCTGTTAAATACCAATGAACCTTTTTGTGCAGGTTTAAAAACTTTTTTTCTTGCTTTTGTTTCTTCCGCTCTACAAAACAAAATATATTTAGATCCTTCAAATTCGTCTTATTTTCGCACGATATAAAAGTATCACAACATACTCGGCCATTCATGCTTTTCTGAGAGTCTTAAGTATGCTTAACATAGCGTCTGTTAAAACAGCACACCATAAAGCTTATAACTGAAGCGACACGACAAGTGGAGAGGGCCTTTTATTCTGTGGTTGTTATATCATTATTAAGAGTTTCCTTTCAGATTTTTTTTTATATATTTTTTTTTCTAATCTAACCACTTTAACCTATCAATGTCAGACGTAACAACCTGCCATAATGCAATCGCGTGGAGGATGTTTGAATGATTCAAGAACCTTTGAATAATATGTCTGTCTGGCGCTTTCAACTTTTTAACATGAATGCCGTCGGCATCCATTCGCCTCTTTTTTAAAAGACCTATGAATAAACGACGTTTATAAACATATCCTGGAAATATTTTTAATTATTCAATAGATTTTTCTTATTCTCTCGAAAAATATTTTCTGCAATAGGCAAAAAAATACTACCCGGTAAAGTGCAACAAAAATGGCCTCTGCTTGAGAAAGATAAATTAGTTTCGCTAATATAACTTTGCATAGTTTCTAGACAGGGCGAAAAAACTTTATTGACAAATTTATGTGTTTGCCAAGAAACAAGAAATAATCCCTGAAAAACATTTACGAAATCCACCGAGAGACGAGGAAACAATCCGCGAATTCTCGCAATATGTCCGTTGTACGATTCGTCCATTCTTAAATTTCTACAAATGACTTTTACACGCGCGTTTTTGGTGCCGTTTTTGTGCATTTAAAATGTAAAAACTATCATAATTTAATCTCTTCGATTAATTGCAAACCCCCAAAAAGTGTTATCGAATAATATTGTTACATTAAAACGTAGATCTTTCAGATTCACTGACGATAGTGGTGGACGTGGATTCAGTATGCGTCTTTACCCTAAGTTGTTAAAAATCTATCTGCTGTTACAAATTGAAGTCTATAATCTCGTAACCTGAATCTGTTGCATGTGGGAATTTTTCATCGACATCTAATCTTTTCTTTACATTACATTGATTCAGTTTCGTAGTATACAAAAGTAGACAGAATGCGAATTTTGTACAATGAAAAAAAAAAAGAACGAAAGAAAAAAAGATAAAATGATAAACATGCATTGCATTCCAACCTATTGTTTAATCACACAAAAAGTAACAAATATTTAGGGCGACATCTTGTGGAGAAATAATAAAAGAAGATTTCCGGATATCGACAACCTTCTTATCATAGAACCTGTCAAAAACAACTGACGGTTTTAAATAAAAGAGACTCATAATTATAGATTTAAAGAAACACAATATGCCTAGTTAAACAGACATGCGCTTTTTCCAGCGGCCCATACAATAGTTCAGCTTCAGAATCTTTGAGTTTTTATCACTTAGTACTCGTTCATATTAGCTATTCTCATAGAAACTGCGTGACTCGTTAATACATGAATTTTAAAGGAGGCTGTTAAACAGATTGTTTAAAGTAAGTTCCAATTTGACCGCGCGTAAGGTGTATAGGGAATCGGCGACATTTCACGTGCGATGAAGCGCGTCGCCGATTCTTGAATTTATGGGTTTGTCAAACGTTCACATAGCGAAGTGTAAATCATTTCTAAATAATGTTTAATTTGATTGCATATCAGATAAATATGTCATCTAAATATAAATGTTTTAACAATCCCTCGAATTAATATTGACTTTTAAAACCTGTTAGAGAAGCGACTCGGCTTAGCAAAATTGGTTGTATTCTCTAGAGACTAACCGTTAGTTCGGAGGTATGGAAAATATTTGTGTAGGGTCAAAACAGTTTTATCCTTAACAGATTGTCTTTACGCGGAAAAATATCAGCTGTAAAGTAATGTTTTGTAAGATTGTTTATTATTTCGGGAATACAAACCAACCTTTGGGATTATGATGGCTAGTAACGTAAAACCAATGCTTGTGTTGTTTGTCTATTGAGTCAACCAGTTATGTGTTCTTATGTACATGCCACAAGTATCAACATCTGGCGATACAACAAATTCATTTCATCTTCCAAATAAACACACACTGAAGCGAGAATAATTCAATATGCCCTGGCATTGTTGTTGCAAACAAGATACCTTCAGATCTCTTTTATTAGTTTTCATATCGTAAGGAGATTATTGACATAGTTAAGGTACGAACGAAATCAATTAAGGTTCACATGCGGATGAAATAGACAAGGAAAAAATCAGTTAATATGTGCTTATGTTGTGGTTATAAAACCTTCCTGTGTTTACGTGGATGCTTCAAGATAAAGTAAATATATGTCGACGAATTTATAAACAAATGAAATAAAAAAAAATCTTTAACATTTTGTTAATTCTATGGGTGTAGGCAAGCTCATTAAAAACTCATTTTGATTTGTTTGTTTCGATGCTAAATATAGATTTGGCAAAGATTAATTAATGCATTCTAATTAGGTCAGGAAAAATTCGAAATATTCAAAGATATTTAAGACAGATAAATAAAGGCGCGTTCGTTTCCCCCCTGAAATCGATATATTTAAACGCCAGCTATTCATTTTCATTTACAAACGTATATAACACATTCTATTTGTGCCTCAATTAATTACATTCATCAAAGGATAGTTTATAAGAAGTGTTGAACACATTGATTAAAAAAATATACGTTCCCACAGAGTCTGATCGAAATCCCTTGTTGCAAATAAATTTAGTTGTCAAAAAAGGGCATGAAAACCACCCAATCGATACGGATAAATTAATCTTGTTACTGCTTGCCACCAAAGTCATGATCTTAAATAAAGTAATGAATTTTAAGTTGTCAGTATCAGTACTTGAAACTTGCCATAGAACCATAAGGTTTTTGACATCGTTTGACTAAAACTTTGCAGCGAGAAAAAACACGAGACTTACCTGAAACTAGAAAAGTCAAAAACAGCACATGAATTAAATCCTTTTTGTATATAAGAAAGCGAATTGCCATGATTACGTAATCCGAATTTTTGTTACATATTCTCGGTGTGTGTCGCTGTGGTCATATGTAGACATATTGTCACAAAATAATCACTTCCGTTCAGAACTCACGGCTGCTGATTCTGAAACAGACTCCAGCTGAGAGAATCTGAAAAAAAAATAGATAAAGGAGAAACAGTGATAACGTCTGAGTAAATCCTTAAGGAATATTTCAGTATGTCTTTCATAACTGTGTCAATTCAGAATTGCTGAACTGGTGCGCTTCAATGAATGCCAGTGTCATTTTGACACTCGAGGTTTTTACCTTTTAACTTTCTGTAGAATATACCTACTTCAAATGTTTTCGTGGTGATAGAATTAGAGCTCCTCTTAACCACAGACCTATCAAGAAAGGGCGATACTATATAACGGTACCTACGCCTACCAAACTAAAGTTTTAATCGCTTTTGTTGATCTTAGTCTCAGATCGATTCAGTCACCATCATGTAGGTTTGAGTCTTGACGCCATACACATAAAACATCATAAAATCTCTCACGGTGCGGTGTTGACGTTACATCGTGATGTCATAAAAACAAAAACTGGTTCACTGTCCGTTATCCATAAAAAGTAACATCGTGACGTCACAAATACAAAAAAACCTGGTTCACTGTATATTATCCTTACAAAGTTATACCACTGGTAGCTTTGGTCTACTTTGAGCTCTGAACGTACGCGGTTCAACCATTGCACGGACTAACTGGGGAGGAGACAAAAAAACCCGCATGCAGGTGAAACTGTACAGAGTTTAAATGTATCATCTTCTCCTCGTGGGAGGCCACGAAATGTTACAGATCAGTATGCAGACGGAGAGAGGCCGTAAACGTACACGTGTGTCTGTTATGAAATTAATTTATTGCTCTGTTATTTTAGGATTCTTTTTAACTTTGCAACATCATATACTCCAATATGCAGAGCGCTTTCTAATGTTTTTGGAGAGGTAGTACTTTTCTTGACTCTATCGATTTCTACACCCAAGTTTCGATGGCTGTTGGCACCCTGTCATTTAAAAATCAGATTTGAACAAACTGTTTTTTGGTGTCCTACATATAATTGTCCGTTCAAATTCTAATTCAAAATAAAAAATTTGACTTTCAAGTGCAAAAAAAATTTCACAAGTTTACCATTCAAAGAGATATTGGAACATAATTTAGCGTTCGAATTAGCATAATTGTTTTTGTGTGATACTTAATGTATTCAAGGTGTTACGAATCCACAAATAATGGACGACCTTTGGTGACCCCCGGGAAGATCAAAGCAAGTGTCCCTCAACACAGCGAACGATGACTCCTCGGTTAACCCTTCCCCCCGCCCGTACCTCCACACAACTTTGTCAGCAAGAACCAGCCCAAAATCGATACTTATTCACAGAATGACAAATAAGTAGATCGAGTACAAAATTTTACCACCCACTACCTTCCCGTATGCTTTCCGTTTTTAGTTATTTATTATTTTGAAATGTACTATTTATATCAAAATACATCAACTACGATGAATTTAAAAGTTCATACGGTAACCAGCACAGCTGACTTTGTTTAGGTTTCGGTGGTAGCAAGTTCAATTCTTTCTTAAAAAGGGTATACAGTTGATTGATAACCGACATTTGACGAGTAGTGAAATGGAACACAGCAACAGTCAACTATTTTATTCATACGGCTGCCTGCCATTTTCAGCTAAGTCTGTATCAATTTTGCTAATAACCTTTACTCGTCGTTTACTCACGAAGTTTGTCTATTAAAGTTTCAGGATCCAAACGATATATTCTTTAACCTTAACACAATAAGCTCTTAGCATCAACAGTAAATCATCAAATATTAATCATTTATAGAGAATTACTAAATGCAAATTTGCACAAGTCTTTTCGACAGTAAGGCTAATGAAATATTAATCCGAGACGGAATATTTCTTTTCGGCTTAACGACCCCCTGTGCACTAATGTAGATATTTTATTTATAACTCGAATTTTTTTTATTACATAGCAGCTTCCCATTTTATTTCTTTAATGATGATCAAATGATATCAAAGCTTAGCAGGAATATACGCTTTATTTCCTCCCATAAATTCTTCGACTTTAAAGTTAGAGTTTATATGTATATCCGACTCCATCAAATTTAATGCATTTTTGTTATAACACTGTAAATTACGTCCCAAGTAAATAAAACCTAATAAGACAGAGTGCACAAATACAAAACTTATCAAAGACATAAAACAAAGAGGGTTTCTTACTCGTTTCTCCAATAACCCCCTTCTAATCCTGCAGTGTTATTTTTCAATGTTCCCATGCATTTTTCATACGCTTATCTAAATGAATTGGCGCTCACACGACATAAAACCGCCACCCCCTGTCCCATGGAAGACCATATGTCTAATTGGAAATTTACAAGGTTAGGAACTTCGGTAGCACGAAGGGGCAAGCTTCTGATGTTGGACGGTCAATTTATTGCCATTTCATTACCGTAAAACACAGAGGGCAACCGAGTTCAACCGGTCATCTTTGGATACCGCGGTACATGTAGTTCAAACAATGCAATCATCGTCGGACTCTCTAGATCTCTCTCTCTCTCTCTTAATTAATACCCGAAACACTTTTGAGTGCGAGAGACAATGAAATCTGGGATAAGGTTATGAATATTTTATATATTTGTCTTTGTTTCAGTAATACAAAGTTCAGTGAATCTATCAGTAGACATCACTGAAACAGGCCTCTTTTCATCTTTTTAGAAGAATTACAAACAACGTGTACATGTACCGTCTACAAAACATAATCGCAACTTGTTTCATTTTCATTATCATATCTTATTAATGAAAATAATTTTTTTTTACAAATATAGTTAACTTAAAGGTACATGTACGTTTTAAATCATAGTTTATCCACATTGGTACAAATAATGCACAATGTATACTTCCAATTTCCATCATTATTCAAAGATTCCTATTTTCGAATTTTGCAAAACAGTACACGATTTTAAGGAAAGTTCTTCATATTTCATTATTAAGATGTCCCTATAATTAACATGATAGGTCTGTTGCTAAGAATAATAAAAACAGAGAGATTGATTTTACCTATTTCAAAACTACCATGAATTGGTTAATAGGGTTTAGTTTATACAGGTATATCTTACAGACACTATATTGCATTAAGCCAATTTTTCATGATCACTTCTTACACTTATTTCAAATCGTTCATAGAGCAAACATTCTTAAGTAATGTTTATACTAATTTTCTTGTTTACACAAAAATGAGATATCACTTAGTGCAGTGTATATATATATATATATATACATACATCTCTCATTGCAAGAGCTGAATTACAAACTCGGCTGACTTAATGGAATAGTTCGTATAAACCCCACGGCTTCCTCTAGGCATATTGCAGAAACGAGAGCATAAAACAGTACATTGGAGCACGCCCACCCCTTGTCTTTACTCTAATTAAGCCCCTGTGTTACCGTAGATTTCACTTTCTGCACATCCCGGTCCGTAACGAGAATCAAAAGAGAAGACCTTAATTACAATCAACCTAACTGAAGTCCCATCAAATGGAGAAAATAAAAAACCACCATAGTATCTAGAGGATAGGAGTTCCGGGGCACAATCAATCCGTCAAATGACTCGATTCGAGGTGGAGCCGCTCCTATGAGAGCCGATATTAATTTTTGGCATGCAAAAACTGTCTTAATTATTCCAAACGATCGTCAATGATAATTGCAGAAACCTTTTGAAAAATTCAGCTCAGTACGAGTTCCACTTGTATAGATGTACTCCCCAATGAGTGTCCAAGTATCGACGGTTTACAAGTCCCCATGTTCATCACGAAAAGTGACTAAAGGCCCAATTCAAATGACAGTTATACATTCAAATTATGCACAAAAATAACATACATGCCTGGAGTTATTGTAAACAAAGTGATATTATCTTAAAGAGGCATATTTTCAATACAAGGTTAGGTAAAATCAATCATTTTTCAACTGCGACTAAGAACTTGAAATTAGCAGTTAAAAAAACCCTAGGCCTGTCTTTTGACTAAGTGCAAATATGATGAAAAAATATCCTTTTGATAGACACAGTTAATACCCATTCACTGAACATGTGTATCAACAGTAAAGTTTGTGCCTGCTATTGACGAAAGGTATCAAAAGTTATAAATACATACTCTAAGTGTAGAAAAACAATAATGCTTTAAGTAGTAAAACATAGCACAGTAAAAATCACAGGAATTCAAGTACGCACAGTGTGCATGTACTTACCAGAAGAATGAATGAAAACAACACAAAAAGATATGTCCCACAAACAAAAACTCGGTATTAATTAACTAATGAATTACTTCTGTTTTATCATCAATGTAGGTAAAGCAATAGATGTGCACGTTCCGGATCCATGTGGAGGCCCCTTCCGTTTGATGCTACTGATCACTGCACCTGATTGCGAAGGGCGCTACACAGATCTGGGGCTCAACGGGATCCGAACATCGATCTACTGACAGACAAGTCATGTAAAAAACCCGAGGCCTCCCGGGGGCCTGCATACTTGTAATTTCTTTGTCATCACCGTTTTGTTTGCGATGCAAAGAATTATAGATGTATCTGATACATACACAGAACCACCATAAGATATCGAATTAACTATTTTTTTCTCCACCAAGAGATTCTAGGCTTTATTTTTGAACGCCGTGAAGCTTCAGATAGCGTTATTTGAAATAGTTGCTTAATGCGGGTGATTTATGCCTCAACGCTGTATCAATCACCTCATGAAATGATCCTAACTTCAAAAGAATATTTCTTTATCTATTACGATTATTTGGCGAAGAAAAATTATATCATTTCGAAAATTGGCCACCAAATTAACAGCTTGTTTCTGTGAACATAGACTATCTGCCCTGTGTGATGGAATGGGAACAATGCTTAAAACGTGATAATGGTGCCCAGAATCCTATAAACCTCTCTATCTTGGGGCTCTAGATAAACCCATTGTACATTTCATATTCCAAAAAAGGAGAAAAATGCGGTTTCTGACAATACTCTGTCCTTTGTTCTCTTTTATGTCAGTAGTATTTTGTAATTTTGCGATTTTGTTTAATCGAGTGACCCGTAGAGTTTTCTTTTTCATGATGGTGTATTTTTCTTTTGTGGTGGTGGTTGAGGAGGGGGGGGGGTGTAAGAGGTTAAAGCAAGTACCTTTAAATGTTTTACAATACTATGAATTATATACTTGGCAAGAAAAATACATGATAGAAATGAAACTTTTAATATTAAAAAATTATTAAAATAACACAGAAAAAAACCATATGTCTAGCTTTTTGAAAGAGACGATCTATAAGCTTGATTTTCTGAAGGAGGCCAGATAGTCAACAAAGTACAGATCTACATGTACCCTGAAAGTTTTAGGATTTTTTTTCGCCAAAAACTATTATTAATTAAAGAAAAATTCCAAACTCATAAAACTTTGAAATTTGAAAAGTGTCATATATCTTTTTTTTTTTTTTTACAAAGAGATTTTCTTTTCCAGGAGATTGATAAAGTCAAAGAATGGCTAAGGCAAGCCCTCTTAATCAAGAAAGCGACGACAATCCTATCGTCAACATACATGTACACCTTCTCCCAACTGTCCTTGGAAGAAAATAAGAAAATTGTTTACATTATTATTTTAACCAATGTCTGAAAAACAGAAGGATGATTGGGCACCGCTGGGAGAAGAATAAACACAGATTGAAGACCAAGTTTTAAACGAAGCATGACGATTTTCACGTGGAGATTTGATGGTTTATTCACGTGGCGCTGCTCTTCCATTCAGACGGCCTATTACTTTTACAATACTTTTGCAAAACATCGAACAAGATTAAGCATTTTATTTTTTTCTTCTGATTTTTTTTATGTCAAGTCATTGTTAGTTGTTATTTAGATAAAGATTGCTGCATTTGATTAATTCCTGTTTCGCTAGCTAGGAAAGTCTATCGCAACTTCTCAGACCTCTAGCGGAAAGACCCGAGAAGAAGTTGCGTTTGTCGAAACGTTTGGAGTCGGGGTGACGGTAAAAACCCGAAAGCCCAACGGATTAATTAATCTACAAGATGACTCGAGTTCGGTATTGATCCAAATTAGAATAGTTTGCACGTTGTAATGATGTTTACGCATTGACTTTATACGCTTCTGTTTGTTTGCCAAACATTCCAAACTTTCCTCGCTCACCCAGACCAGAGATATTTATCGTGGAAATTAATAACTTCAACAAATAATTATAAAAAACAAGAAAAGAAAAGAAAAAATATGCCCGGTATACATTTGTGAATATAGCGCTGGGTTCCAATCGTACGTTAATTAGTATTATTTGATAATTGATGAATTATCCCGTGCAGATTTGTATATTTAATGTAAAAGTGTTCATTACGAACTCAGCATTCTCTCGATTGAATTTGCCCCCGGAAAAATAAATATGATAATCGAGCCCAGGATATTTGCTTTATTTGCCAATTCATTAAAATTCGATATTACGCATGCTCCATTGTGAGTTGATGAAAGTGCAGGAATATTGCATTGAGTCAAATGACAATACCCTGAATCATACTAAACATGATACTCCCTACTCAGTATCAGGTATTTGCTTTTTTAGAAAATAATTACGTAATTATTGAGTTTTACTTCCGACAAAATTTGTCGTTGCTAGGTTTCTTTTTAATTTAAAAAAAAAAAATGAATTTTATGTATAGAACAGGCTATAAATAATTTGTACATCTTCTTATTATTGTGTTGCGACTGAGTCGTTTGAAACAAGAATCTGATGTTTTGTGTGATAAACGTAAATAACGTGTAAGTTGAGAGAGAGAGAGAGAGAGAGAGAGAGAGAGAGAGAGAGAGAGAGAGAGAGTAAATAAAAATATGTTTTTCCTTTTTTCACACAGCGTACTCTGATGTACAGTAGCAATCACCAGACATCTTCAAACGTGTATTCTTATTTAACTTTACACTTATTCATTCAACAATAAAAGGAAAGCAGATGGTTAAATTAGCAACAGTTTGAAATTGAGATAATATTAATCGAAAATAATAACAGACTCTAGCAAAACTTTGGATGTTGCATAAATGGGCAGATAGTTATATATTTCGTGAGTACTAACGAAACCACAACGGTATCATGATATTCAATTACACATTGCAAACCCCGAGGGACTCCGGTCGGTTTGATGACTCGCGGCGGAAGGGGATTCCGATAGCTTTGATGACGCGCGACAGAGATACAAAATGGATTACAATTTCGTTCAGTTTCACCTAATCAGTTTTGCATCATCCAGTGGGTGACAATTATGTAATGTTTTGAAATTTCATGAGTGTCCTATAATTGGAAATACGCTGAGTTGTTAACGCTCGACGTCGACAATTGACAATAACCAAACAGCGCCTGCATAATGAATACCCCTCCATTGTCACCGAAAAATGTCACAAAGCGTTACTAAATTCTAAATGAAACGTATCAAGTTATAATTCAAAATGGAATAATGGATTTTCCGTCTCGCTAATCGTATCAATGCCGTTAATCTCTTCATCCCGTTTTATCGTTCTCTGCCAAACAATCGGAATCCCCTCGCTTTCTCCCTTGGCGCGTGTCTTCGGAGTTGATGACAGTCTAGCGCGGTCTCGATCCGCTAAGATACATGCTAATGAGGAGACTGGAACAGACCAGCTATATGAGAGTTAGATAAGGCCGCTGACAGGAGAGATGTCACCGGAGTTTCCGATAACCGTATCCGGATTTTATAAGTCAACCCACGAATTTTGCTGCCAAATTTTTACTACATGTATCTCAATGATGGGTGTCGATTTTGCATTAATATCCACCCAGTAATTGCAGTATTTATGTACATGTATGTCAAAACTATTCATATGCCAACTCCTAATGCGTGTCCTATGACATATACTTTCCCCCCGATTCCAAGTATATTCACGATTAACTTGAAATCAAAGAAATATACATGTACATGACTGTATATAGTTATGCTACTAGTATCCTTGACATAAGCCATTCATGTTAAGGTACATTAATTAATTTGTGGAACTTGGATTAATCAGTCCAAAACTAGCGCAATTTTTCGTGCGACGTAAATTGCAACTTTTTAACACGTACGGAACTGCAACTCCTGGGTCGTCCATCCGAATTTTTCAGACCGCGGACTACAGACCTGCTGTCCTTTCTGATATATATTATTTTTCAAATAATATCTGCACAGATATTATTTGAAACATAATATGTGTCAGAAAGCACGCTTCGGCTATTGTTCAGATACATGCATCGCATAACACACGCCCATTCGTACCCGGTCATGTCCCAGAACTGTTGTTTAAATTACTTAATTGAACAACATATATCTCATTGTCCCCCCTTTTATTGTGGTGTTTAAAATTCATGAAGGGGGTGATGTATAGGAGACAACACACGTAATGTACTAATATCAAAGGGTACCTTCGTCGAGAGGATGCAAAAGCATAATTACAGACTTGTCTTATTAACACAAGTGCTAATCGCAGTACCACAAAAATACACGCTTCTCTGACAGAATTTTAAAGCAAATTAAACAGATCGAAATTCTTTAAGTAAAAAAAAACCAAACTGGACTTTATTAGAAAGTTAAGAATACATCGGGCCATTATGGTTTGAAATGGTTACATGCACAACATGTACAATGAATGTGCAAGATTTGTTTTCTTGCATCTCACCAACACGTTAAATAGTTGCGTTTAGGACAAGTCAATTTCACCTAAATAACCCACCCACTCAAACGCTCCCCCCTCAAGGAGAGAAAAAAAGGAACTTACAAATAAAACCCCCGCTGTCACAAAATTAATCCTTGATTGCGGAGAGTAAAACATCAATATAGTGTTTTGTTTACGGGCGGTGTCCTGCCGAGTGCTATTGGCCAATGATTGTTTGCCAGGGTTCGCCGCGGGCTTGCACACACTGCCTCGCCTAGCGTACATCGTGTCGGAGAAAAAGCACCCTCAGAAAACTTCATAATTTGTAAGGAGCTTAATGAATACCGCTAAATATTGGCAGCTCATTTAATTACTGAAGAGTTGATGAATACTGTACTAACGTTAATTTAAGCGTTATTGTCTACTAAATTGAGGATTTTATTATTTGTAGCACCGCGTTCTAATGCTTTGAGGGCAGGGGTATCTGGCGTTGAAAAATCACTACCATGCATGCATGTTGCAGAGATAAATTAATGATACTCGTTTGAAGTCAAAAGAGATCTTCATTTAATTAGAATTATGGTCATTTGCCAAGATAATGTTCAAGTGCTGTAACGATTATTAATCCGATAAGGCTACAAAAAATATATATGTGCATCTGGCTCTATTATGTAGAGTCAGGGGTAATTTGTTCTTTAATCTCGAAATCCGATTTTTGATGATACACATCTTCTTAACAAATAGCCTGGACAACCGCAGCGATTGTAATTAAATATCTTGTAGAATATCGGACTTTCCGTTATGTCCACTTTCAGATCCACTTAAACAGAAATGGAGAAGTAAATCAAAAAAAAAATAGTGAACTTAATTAACTTTTCCGTTCACTTCTCGTCCACGTACATCAATAATTGCCTATGCGTCTTCTGGATGTAAGCTTTTGACCTTTCGGATAGTCCTACAACCTAACAAACACGAACAAATGAAGCCAATAATCCCGGCTTACATTGGAGCGGGGAGTCTAGACCCCGTCTCTCGCTTCTTGCCGAGTTTGACATTAAAACCAGAAGGGGCTAAACAAAAATCCCAAAATTCTGCTGCTTTCTTTTTGGTAGAAAAATCTGAACTTAAAAACAAGGCACAATTATCTTTTTAACTGGACCTGGTAAAATAATTTTCTTCAAAGTGCATTCCATTTTTTGCGACAAGGTCCAGCATCTGATGGCTGTTTCTTTATCAGTCCTTGTTATTTTTTCCTTCCTTTTATATGTGCACATTACCATAATGATGTGTGTCCATGCGGACCATCTTTGAGGCCTCTGCCTCAGACAATCTCAGTAATAATCTCATTGTCGGGTTGTTAAATGGTTAGCAAGCTTTCGGGCAGATCAATATCGTCATATAATGTTGATATTTTCCTCGAATAACCCGTCAAAATCTGCACCTCGGTATTATTTACGATAAATAACAAAAGTATTTACTTTCCAAATATCTTTTGAGAAAAGTGCTTATATTTTTTTCTTCTTTCTCAATCAAAAGAATTTGAAACAAGGCACCAAAATAGCTATGCATTGCTTTTTATAGATAACAATCCTTAACACTCAATCATTTGCTGAAAGTGTCTCTAATATCTGGCTAAACTGACTTCTGTTTCCTAAACTAATGATTTCGTTGCCTTCAATTTTATAGCAATGATCACGCAACGGCATCATAAAATGACAAGCGTAAAAAGATAAAATCTCACCTGCTCATCCTTGCTAAATTCCCGCTAATGACGATTCGGACGCAGTTCCATCACTCGCCTCACTATCTCAATTATTTACCACCGTATCGTGTAAAATATCCCTGTAAAAGTTTCTGGTCATTAAATATTGACAGTTCTCTGCGTTTACTCTACCAGATTTTCTTCGTTTACATCCAACGCTGATGAATTTCAATTCAACTGCTGACGATGGATTGCACGCGACCAAATTTCACGCGCTGTGCGGCAGACGACCAATAGAAACCCCCGTTAGAAAAGCACGTACATCTCGGAATGAAGGGTGATGTGGTTACCATCCACGTGCTGCGACTGAAACCCCCGGCACGCCAATCAAACACACCTCAATTTAAAAGTTCCTTCTTCTTCGTGGAGAGATTCATCACATGGGGTCTGGTCTGAAATTCTCCGACAGGGAATGAATTGGATTGCTTTGAAAAATTAATTAGGCGCATTAAGAAATAATGAAGAATGAGAATAGACGGGACAACAGTTTGCAAAGAAAGAGAGGTCACACACTGACAAAGGAGGGGCGTGACCGAGCGTTTGGGCTCAGCAGTACCATTGAGAACTTTTGAAATGGCGACCATTTATTCTAAAGTTATGCAATGAATGATTATGTCCAAGCATCTGTTTCGAAGGAAACGAAGAGGGAGGGGTACATTCCGAAAAGTTCTGTTTACCGCTAATCATCTAAAACAAGTTTTAAAGTTGAGACAAATAATGTACATTGATAAATAAAATACCCGCCGGATGCTCTGCTTAAGTATTGTGTGTTCAATCTTCACAGGGATAGCTCGATTTGTTGTGTCCTCCCCAGCAGGTGCTTGCTAATAAGACCACCGTGAATGGCCGTGTATTACAAAAAATAAAAAATAGGATGAATGAATTACAAACCCCCTATCCCAATTGATTAACATTATGAATTATGAACAAAACCAAAGAAATATTCTATCACCAGAATGTCATAAATATGATTTTTATTAATTTTTAAGCATAGCTGGATTTGTCATCAAAATGTTATTTTTCTATCAGTTTCAGTAAACAAATATTGTGTGTGTTTGTATATATATATATATATATATATATATATATATATATATATATATATATATATATATATATATATATATATATATATATATATATATATTATTCACCAATCAAGGGCCCTCGGGGGGGGGGGGGGGGGTATGCATTATAACAATAAAACAACATGTTTATAACAAATAACGGATGAAATATATAAATATTGTACTGTTAAGTAAGCATAGTTACAATGGGAGGTACATTTGATATAACACACATCAAGTTGTCATACACATATGCAAGGGTATACATTTATTTGCAAGTCCACAATCCCTCAAAGCAATGTGTTATTATTGATACAAACACATTATATACAGCCTCACTTATGTATTCGTATTCTATATACAATTGTATGTAGACATATTATATAATTATGTAATATATTATATATATATATATTCCAGGTCAATCAACTTGAACAAAGTCATGAATTACAGCATGTAACATAGTGCAAGTATACCAGAGCATATATGCCTGTTTAAGAATAATTAGATGTAATATTTAATCTTTCATGATTGGTTTGATACACCGATACATTGTTGATATTAAATGTTCTTATGAGAAGCAAAGAGAAGCAACCCCGCATTAAGGAAGAACTAAACCAAGATAGCGGTGTTACAACGCACTTTGAAAAGTTTTTTTTCAAAGTGCGTTAATTTTGGGACCAAGTCAACGCACTTTGAAAAAAAATTATTTTATTTCAAAGTGCGTTGATATCATCGATATTAACGCACTTTGAAAAAAAAATGTTCATGGTTTAGTGAAAATAGTTGATAGTTTTATATACAATAAATGATTGTTTTAACCTTGTTTAGCTTCATGTGATATATTTAAAAAAATAACTCATTGCACTCTCAGCTAACTTGATAATTAGTTTCTAAATGAGAATTTTTATCTTTTCTCATAAGACAATATCAACAATTTACACAGAAAAAACTATTCGGGAGGTTTGAATTATCTAAACATGACATAAACTTCATCGCTTAGCAACTGCATTTTCCTTTTTTTTTTTTTTTTTTGAATATGCAGCAAATTTACCTCTTATCTGGTATATTGGGCTATACCCGAACGAATATGATTTATACATGTGAATTATGGAGATCAATGTATAATATATTTGAACTGGCTTATTGCAAATATGATGTGAAAAAAGGATACCTAAGTTCTGTTTATCAAAAACAATATGATCTTTTAGATCAGTGCGAGAAAATTAACCCACATCCTAATGCTTGTTTTAAAGTTTATAATAATTTAATGTTCGTTAATATTAATATTCTTTTATTGAAGTGATTTATTTTTACAGAGCAAATTTCTTTTTCCGATCTTAAATGTTTACCCAAAGTTGCTGAATACTATATGTTTTGGAAGGAAAAATGAGGGGTAGGGGACCTTCTTCTTGTAATCAGTTAAATGATGCACTGGTATTTGACCCGTATCATTGGTTAACCCCACCCCTACCCCCATCCCCGTTCTAAATACGGTAAATTAGATTCACGAGTGTTAACAAATCATCATACTATCAACAAATTGGAAATTCAGTTTCAGAATTTGTGATATAGAAATATGTTTTCAAAGTGCGTTAAGAGTGTCGATACTAAAAAATGCTGATGTACCTTCATAACGCATTTTGAAAAAAAATTTCAAAGTGGGTTAACTCGGTCCAAAATTTAACGCACTTTGAAAAAAAAAATTTCAAAGTGCGTTGATTTTGTCCAAAATTTACGCACTTTGAAAAAAAAATTTCAAAGTGCGTAAATTTTTCAAAGTGCGTTGCCACATAGCGGGCATCGCTTGTTAGTAAATGTCGACTGCACGTTGCAATGAATAAAGGAAGTCCGGTAAATAATGAACCTGCAATACCATGCACATCACTGTCTCTGCAGGTCATTATGCAAGTGCAAAGGTGGCACATATCTTGGATGCAGTTTCTTAAAAGTTAATATATGTACTAACCTAATTTGTTAAGTGCCATATACATGTATTATTGGTAAGATATTTATCTTTGACAAAAAATATCCCATGTGATTTTAACAATTTACAATTAATGATTTACTTTCTTTAATTTCAGAATGAATTAAATATATCGTACCGTAGGATTTTAAAAATAAAAATAGAGAATTTATTTCCTGGACTATTTTCTAGAATAATTGTTTCAAACTAGCAACTCTTACAGAAAACTCAATTTCGCTTCATTATTTAAAATTCTTAATTCTTTTTCTTCAACCCCTGTAAAACGTCATTCAATTTAACATATATGGTGTATGGCTTTTTAACGACTTGCAAACATTTCCTCAAAGAGTGCTAGGTTTTATCCACGAACCATGCTCTTAAATTTTGAAGGATTATTCTCTGTTGGCTGTAAAATACAAATAATCTCACCGATATTTGAATTCTAATAGTTCAATTCACCTTTCAATCCATAATTTTATAGATTATTGGTGGGTTTCTTTTATTGTTAACATTGAGTAAACGATTTCCAATAAGTAGCATGTTTATATTTTTCAAGATTCTTAACGTGAACAACTCCTCCATACATTTCACGTTATAAGTCGCTGTCTGTGCAGTTGAACTGATGAGCAAAGACTGTAAAACTTGCACTTTCTAAGAATCGTTAAAGTTCTGTAGCAATAAAGTTAAAGGATTGCTTTCACTGTTAATACAATTATTACTACCAGGGTTTGTTACATACCTTGTTTTTTATTGATCGTAAATCATTTAAACTTCGCAATTATATGTTTTCATTTAAATCAAATATGTATTTAAAAAAACAAAAACGAAATAAACACATAGTAAACAAACAAATAACAAACTTATACGCATATCAAAATAATCAGCACCAATAAATATTTTCTTTTTCGATTATATGTATATTTCCCCCTTTATTATATAACAGTAAATCACCGACAAAACAAAAATCCAAAGACACAACACAATAAAAAAACTTACAACCAAATCCCCCGATTTATTTAATTAAGCAACACGTTCTTATACTTTTGATATTGTTAGATCAACATAATTTGACAGAACTTATCCAGTAGCAGTGATTATCTTAGACAAAGTTTTAGAAGAAACTATTTATATATTTATTTTATTTTTTTATTGATATTTTATTTTTGCTGATCACATACTAAAAGATCTTTTTTATAAGTTAAAGTCATAAGTAATGATTCCTTATAATTATTTCTTTCAAATCTCTATACAACCATTGAAGATTTACTGAAGATTTTACAGATATGTACAATTAAAAAACAACCCTATGTACTAGTATATGTACAGTGTGAGTGACACAGTGTCAACGAGGAAAAGAGAAAAGGAAAACACAATTGAGATATTAAGCGGTTGGAATTTTAAGTTGGACCGGAACTTCTGAACGACATTACGAACTACTACATCATATCGATATTCATGTATACTATTATGGTTTCATGTATGTTCCCCAAAACACACGCACTCTGAAGCTGCTTTTATATGAAGTATATCACCAATGATGATGAAAATCTCACTGGCATTTTTTCTGCTTTTGGCAATAACGGTGGATGCAGGAGGTAAATTATAAAGTGTAGATTTTTTTGTCAAATGATCTTGTCTAATGATAAAGCAAACGGTAGTCTTATTTGTCTTTGATCAGAATAAGAATGGAATTGCTTTTCGTTTAGAGATTGTGGCGTTGGTCGGGGAAACATTGTCTTTAAGGTGTACTGTTACAAATTCTTATCAACAGGTAAGATTTTACATTATCTTTCTTACATTCAGACAATTGTCAAAAACAACCAACAACTGCATTTTATCTGTTTAAGTTAAACTCATAAGCAATATCACAAAGATATTTTACTTTTAGCCACCATAACAAATTTAAAAATGATAACAAAAAAAGAATACCAATATCGCTTTATCATTTTAATGATAAATTGTTCAATTGACATTAGATACAGTCTGACGTGTTTGTAATGTAACGTAATGCTTATTACATAATACATTTTGAATTATTGTAGTTTTTCTGGATCAAAGATTCAACAGTACTTGCAAAAGGTACACCAGATGGCGTAACTTTCGATCCGAACAGGATGGGTATTCGCTATCCCTCGGCCGAGGATCGAGAACTCACTATATATGACGTCACAGAGAACGACGAGGGGACGTATACCTGTCACGTGACTTTCAAAGATGGAACCACGACGGTGTCTTCAGATCAAGTCAGAGTGGAATCACGGATCGCGAACGGTATGAACTCGAATTTTATAGTCGTTGCGATTTTCATGTAAGCCGTAAATGGTCAAAACGTAAAGAAAACAACTGGAAAATCCGGAAAGGTATTTCTCACTCAATATTAGATAACTTTTTCCAGGAATTTGTTAATGGTTTACTACTACTTTGACAAGCTTTCTTGCAAAAAATTAGGGTACCTTACCAGGCATTTCTGCAAAATACTAGACTATGCAATTTCCTTTATAATCTTCTTGAAAATACACTTGAATTGCTGATATAAAATAAATACATCTACAGCACAGCAAAATTCACTAAATTAGAACTATATCTCCGCCGGGGCGGGGCTTTGAACTCACGACCTCTAAAACCCATACGCTTTTGGCAGAGAACGGCCACGGTTCTAACCACTCGACCATGTACACATATAACCAAATTCAAGTAAATTTTGATCATTTTTAAAGTAATTATAAAATTAATATTTTTTATTGGAACTCTTTATTACAAGGAGATACAAAAAAGATTCTCGAGGAACGTGTCGTCTGACCTTAATACATTTAATTAATCATTTACCTTTTTAACCACGCATAATTCGGCCTCCTAGAGTATCTGTTATATTGACTTGTAATTATAAGAGTTTAAGCAAAATATTAGGCTAATAATGCGTCAAGTTAAGCGTAAATAGAGTTTTCGAATTGAAAATGATCTGCATGAAATAAATAAATTCTCAGTAATGCTCATTGGAGCAAGCCTCGTGATTTTAACAGGTGACAGTTTAAAAGATAAATTCTTTATCAACTAGGCATACCACGCAATATATTTTGAAATTAAACAACGACATATTTGAAATAAAAATTATTTACAAAAGATTTATTTCCAAAATATGAGCTTCATGAGAACATGAATTAATGCAAAATAAATTGTAACAAAAAAACCTCATAAAATACAAAGGAACGTTACAAAAGAAACAATTTAGATTGTTTATATACATAAATGCATAATAAATATATGCACACATCAGGTATATTGTTTCAATACAACTATCAATTCAATTTTTCAATTCAGTTTATTCGCTCAAACCATGAAATGGTACATGAGGTCAATCATCATATACAGTTCAAAAGTCAGAGCTACATTTTATAATTGAATAGATAAGTAGTAGATAAATAGTAAAGAAGCATAAATGTACAATATATACAATGAAGATAGGAAAAAGTATAGCAATGGAGGACAGACTATTTTATTATACTTTTATGTTAAATACTGAAATCTGATTGGTTTAGACGCAGTTGATAATCCGTTCTATTACCATCAGCGGTAGCAACACACTTAGCAACGGGTAACACAACGAATTGTTACATGCGCGTAAATTATGCGCGTACGGTTCGCCGTAGAATTCACGTCATTTGTATATAAAAGCAGTAAAAATATTCTCTAAAATTAAGACATTCAGTATAATAAAATAAATAGTGCCTGTTTGGGAGGATAACAGTTGAAGCGGAGGTTGACAATGGTTTCCTCGGGGTGTCAATTTCAACTGTTACCCTTCCAAACAGGCACTATTTATATAATATCAAACTGTATATTTTGATAATAAAGTAACATAATTTTTTCAGGTTTGTTACATTAGAACAAGACATAAGTTCACAAAACTTAATAGTATTTGGCGCTGACCAGTATTTATCATCAAGATATTTACATCTAAATGTCAATAGCTCTTTACATTCAAGAATATAATGGAATTCGTCAGCAATTTGACCTGAATTACTCAGTTTACACACTTTTTGGTTTAAAGGAGTATTGAACCATCTCCCAGTCTCCACTGGGAGATGGTGATTTGAGGTTCTAAATTTCATAAAAACCTTTCTGAGCTTATGTGGCAATATATTAATGTAATTTTCATAACTAACATTTTTCTTAAAAATCTTGTAAATTTGCCCTTTTGACGAGTCATTAATTTCACTAGACCATTTTTGGATATATTGGTCTTGTCACATTTGTTTTACAATTGCAGTTCATCAACTGATGAACAATTACGACTCCAAAACTTGAATTCAAGTATATTTTACATAGCGTAAGGCAAAGGTTAACAAGTTGGTCACAGTATGAGTAGATCAAATGAATTTAAATTTCAAACAGACAACAGTATCCTAGGGTTTTGATTTCAACCATATACAAATGTAATCATGTTTATTGAACTAATATAAAGTATCAAAATTTAGTACATTACACTTTGATCAATGGTAATATTGAATAAACAGTGAGTTAGCCATGTTTATTAAACGCGTCATCAATTTACAATAGTAGTCATCTCAGAATCGTTTCTTGATCGTTACAATCTATATATATACCTAAGTAAAATTCAGTAGGAGCAAAAAATGATACATGTACCGATAATTCACAAGTAAATTCAAATTGTTCAGCCTTAATTAAGCACAATTTTTTTATACAAGAAAATAATGATCTAAAAATATCTTTGTATCAGAATTAAATAAAGATTTATACAGTTTTAAAAATGTACAAATCTATCGTTCATAACGTACACTGAAGTAAGATGAAATATAGTACATGAAAGGTACGTTTAGTAACACGGTCATTTACTTGATATGTTTGAAATAACAGTAAAAAGCTTCATTTTTATGCATTTGACTTGCTAAAAAATCGTTTTGATGAGACCTTAAGTTGAACAATCATTTTGAAGTCGTTAAACTAGAACCATTTTAACAAGAGCTTGGACTTTGAATTGTTGTGTCAAACTGCATTGTAACGTCGCCCTGTCTATTTCATTACTGGCCACTCAGCCATGGCTCTTTGAAATCAACACGACTTGGCTGTCTTTTGAGCTAAAACTACGCAATTTATGTATATTTGACTTGAAACAAGTGTCATTATTAACTTGTTATGATGCAAAAAAATAGATAACACGTCATGCCGAAAGTCCAAGGTCTTGTTAAAATGGTTCTAATTCTCTTATTAGACTTTACGACATCTACTACCGAGGTTACAAATGCAGATCAGGAGAGAGAGGAGGAGGAGGAAAGTGCCATTTCAAATGTTGGTAGGTGAATGTGCATGTACGTGTACTTTATTTAAATCAAGCTTTTCCTTTTTCCATCCAGCTGATTCATTGTAACTATAAATTACTTATGTAACTTTGTGATATTTTTTCTTCTGGTACCAGAAGTATAAAATACTAGGACTGTTATCTGTTTTCTAACCTTTTCCATTATTTTAAGGATTTTTTGAATATTTTTTTAAATTAATTTTTCAATCTGCAGTCTTCTTAAATTTTGTAATTTTCTTGCAGCGTGTTTTAAATAAATCACTAACTACTTTAATTGCATTAAATTAGAGCACATTGTAAGCTTAAAAATTTGCAGCCAATACGATGTTTTCAGATTTTCCGAATAAAATACACAAACTACGAATAAAGAGACAAACAGACAATCTTCAGAGCTTATATTGTATTTTTTTTTTTAAATTTTGAAATCACGTTTCCACAGAAAGATCCATGAAATGACATATGGATGTGTTAATTAAGTCACCTTAAACGAGCTAATAAGGCGATTTTTCGAGTTTTATCATATTGATATTACGGGACAAAAGAAACCACAATGGGAGGGAATGCCTGCCATATTTTTACTTTTTTCGCCATGACATTTATTAGTCAACCTGCGTTTTTGGTCATTCCATATTGGAAAGTTCTGTTCCATTCTTTCAACAGAGGTCGTGCTTTGCAAGCATTCTATCCATCAAAACTAAAATCTCGCAATCTGGTCCTTTACAACCCTTGGCTAAAGAAGATGAGGAACATTTTTATTTTATTTATTCAACATTTGTCAAATTTTAACTTCTATGTATGCTCAAGTAAGTTCCCGCAAATGTATTCACTCACTCCGTAAAATCAATATTATTTCATTGCAAGTACACATATTTTGAAACTTATTACTACTGACTTGGATCCGCCAAAACGTGTGCTCCACCTTACTTTCATTTTTGCTATTCTTGCCTTGTTTATCGAAAATGAAAAGTAGGTTTTTAATTAGTTCTACAATAATTACCCATCAGGTAAAATTCTACAATAGCTTTTAATTCAGGATGTTCCGAAGTAACCATCGAGCTATATCTTAAGAAGTGTCCTAATAAGCTGATCTTAGGATGCATTAAGCTTTTTTCTTAGATTATATCGTAGGAACGCACTTAAGTCATATCATTTCACCCGTGTTGAACTACCAAAGGTGTAAGCATTAACTCTGGTGCAGATATTGTTTAGTTTATAGACAAAAAATTTATAAGTATATAGATGTATTTGAAAATAAAAGTTTCTCTATTCTCTTGAGTCATGAGTCAGAGGAAATTAGATTATAATCTTGGATTCTCTCCCCGACTCTACCAGATACAACTAAAACAAGGACTTTTCAAACATTTTATAATGACAGATCATTGTTTATCGATAACTTGTTTACATACTGAACTAAATTGTGTATTTTATGTAAAAAAAAAAAAACCCACATATTTTAAAGGCTTTCCATTCATAAACTGTAGAATCTTAAATCTTTGATCGTTGCTACATGTATAACAGTCATCTGATATATTATGTCATACCTCTATTCCCCAATTACATGTAATATTAAGGAGGCTAGATGATCAAGGTCATATTTAGACCATTTTGATCTCCTTTAGGAGAAGAACCATTTATATTATTAAATACATGTCTATAAAAAATATTAATTTTTTAAGCTTAAATATATGGCGTTTTTAAATTAAACAATTCAATTTTGTAATATATCGTTGACTGACCAGGCAGTCTCTTTTACAAGTTGCATGTTGCAAGAAGCTAAGAATATTTCACTTATGTCAAGGTCTCTTTCCACAGCTGAGCAGACCATTAGGGTGGGTGACGAACTAACCCTGGTGTGTCCTTTTTACATGGTTTCCGCAAAGGTAAGATAAATTTAAACTGCTCCATCAAGTCATCAGTTGTTGATTTCAACTCCCGGCGAACCCTGATATAATTTGTAAATTCTTGTTTTTGTACTGATCTTCAGTATAACTGGCAAAAGGACGGAGTCCCAATCGCCTACGGTCCCCCAGACACGGTCAACGTAGATGCCGGGAGAATATCAGTCAATGCTAGCAGCAACGGGTGGCTATTGCTGCATATAGACCCGGTCCGACTACAGGATGCTGGGACGTACCTGTGTGTTGTGGATATTTCATTCGGACCACCTTTCCAGATGTCCAAGAAAGTCCGTGTGTTAACTGAAGAGGAGCAAGGTACATACATCTATCAATAAGGCGTAGTTAGGGACCTTTCATATACAACGTACGGTAACTTTTTTTATTTGTTTGTCCACTTAGAAAATTATATGACTCAAAAGTGTACATAATGAGTATGTCTATTTGATTTAAGATATACATGTATTGGACGTATCCTAATACCCAAGGAAAAGTCTGTAAACATCGCAGTACTGATTGATAAAACTTTTTTTTTGCTTCTTTAAATGCATAAAAAATTTCAATCTTTATAAATGCGTGATTTATATAGTACAAATTTTGTAAAACATTGTAAATTAAAACTCATTTCTCAATTTTACACAAAATTTGGACTAAGTGTAGGCTTAAAGAGGTCCATTACGAATTTTCAAATATAGATACTTAATATTTTAAAAAATATATAAATTGATCTGGTTACATTGATTTTGTACCCCCCCCCCCCATTAATGTTATATTACGTAACTATTTGATTTTGAGTATCTTCAAACTTCCATCACAATCATCTTTGAATAAGGGATGCTTTGTTTTCAAAATATAAAAAGATTTTGATATCTTAATAATGTATTCAGTGTAGTAAGATACAAACGAGTATGTCCAGTTTATCGATAGTTTTTGGAGAGGGACGAGACAATATGATGCTCTAAATAATTTGTTTAGTAATAAAGTAAATAGCAAATGTATTAACCGTTCAATTTTTGGGAGCTGATTTTAATCAACTCTCCTATGCAGTTACTCTGGCAAACCGAAAGTGAAACAGTGTTTGGACCTAAGCACAAATCACCACCGCTGAGAAGACTTAGTTCTTGAAAATAATAGAAAAATTCGATGTAATGTATGCTAAAGCATTGTTTTCCAAGGAAACTTATCTATAAACACTTTGAAAATAGTCAGATTTTATAACATACGAACAAGTTAGATATTTTTGTAGTCTCATGTATTCCTACGCCAGAGTTTAATATATTCTGGTTCAACCAAACGCTCGGCTGTCTCCGTAAATCTCCGACAAGCAGAGAGGCTCTCTTGCTTGTCGGAGATTAACAGAGACAGCCGAACGTCTGGTTGAACGAGACTAGAGTTCGATATCAATAGTGCTTGGATCCATACAATTTTTAGAATTTTCCGATTACTAATACATAGTTTAAAATCCATCTTTAAATATTACACAACATGATTCATATTGGGTTTCTCCAAATTCTTGTCAGAAAAGTCTACAACTTCATATTATAAAAAAATATAAAAAATTCAAATACAGACTAGAAACTAATTGCCACGCAAGATAATAAATGATAATCGATAAAATCAACTCCCGTCAGTACTTCAGTACTTTGTTTTTACAATATTTTGTTAAAAAAAGCAGTATCAAAATTCTTACTCACTCATATATGTACATGTATCTGTGTTGGACTCAAACTGATGACTTTTCCAGTTGAATTTATTAATTTTACAAACTCAATACATACAGATGACGCCATAAGGTACAAGTATGCTGTTTGATAACAAAATTAAGTGGTTTTTTTTTTAATTTTAGCTCATCCTAGCTGAAAGCTTTTTAGCTTTTCTGGTCACTATCTGTCCTGAGTCCGTCTGTAAACATTGTACATTTTTTGACTTCCTCTCCAGAATCATTGAGCTAATTTCAACCAGACTTGGCACAAAATATTACCGTATTGGGTGAGGGAGATTTAAGTTTGTTTAAATGAAGGACCACGCCCTGTTTATAGGGATATGATAACGAATTTTTAAAAATTTGTTGGCATTTTTCAAAAGCTTGAACTTATGTTGAAGCATCCTCAGTTATGGTAGTAGTTTGTTGAAATCATGATCCTCGGGGAAAGAGAGGGGCCACAATTGGGAAGGGGGGGGGGGGTGTCGAATATTTACAATGGAATTTATAGAAAGAAATCTTTAAAAGTCTTCTTAAAAGCCAGGTGGCCAGAAAAGCTGTAACTTGTGTGAAAGCATTCTTAGGTAAATTCAATTTTGTTCAAATTATGACTTCGGGGGTAGGGTCAGGCCACACATGAAAGAGGGGGATCAAAATTTAACATAGGGATATATACATAGAGAAAAATCTTTATAAAATATTCTTCCCAAAACCAATCAACCAGAAAAGCTTTTACTTTGTTTAAAACATTTTCAGAGAGTGTAGATTCAAGTTTGTCAAAAAGTGATCTTCGAGGGTAAGATTGGGCCACATTTGGAAACCAATTTTACAAAGGAAAAGAAAATTTAAATTATTTTTAACAAATTATGTTATGTAAAGTATTAGGTGATATGCAAGCATATTGACATATTGTTCATTCTTAATTGTTTAATCTGTGGCCCAGGGACAATTCTTGGACCCCACAAGTGGTTCAAAGTTTGATGCAAGTTCACATGTTTAAGATCTCTTTAAGAACTGCAATGCTTAATATGTGATATGACAATGAAATGTTACAAAAGGGACTCAATTTTCAACGTAAGTAAATCCGGAAAAAAATATTGAAAATCCTTTTATACAAGATTTATTCTACTACTCTGTACAGATTGTACATACAAGTAACTCCATTACGCTGATTTTTTTCATGACTGTTGCTGCTAAAGTGTGCGATGTAGCCCATGGACCTCTTGTTTCATGTTCGTCAGGAAGTATACTCAATTTGAGCACTATGGGCAAGTGAATTAGAACCAGTTAAAGAATTGCAAGGAAACAGCCAGTAATCCAGAATCTAATTTTTAACTTATTAGGAAGTAAAATTTGTTCTATTTATAGTAACAACGACACGTGATATGGGGACTACATATTTAGAAACGACATCACTTGTTTACCTGTCGACTTCTCAGAAAGGTAAAGAACAGATAAAGTACACTCTTAATAATATTTACTTATTGCTTCCATAATATATCGTAATATAAAGAACTCTTTTGATAATTATTTTTATTTGCCCATACAAAACTCTTAAAACTGTTTTATGATTTTGAGGATTTGATTAAAAAACCGACTGTATGGTTTTTTTTATATAAAAAATATTTATAAAGTACACAAACTAGTTAACACTCCGAGAATTGATAAAAGACTCGTGATATACTATAATGACTAATTGTCAATTTGTTCATTCTATTCTCATGAATCACATGGAGCACGCGAATCGACATTCATATGACCATGTAAGTGCTACTTTCCTTTCAGAAACCTTGTTAAATCCATCAACAGATGTGAACTCGTCATCCCCTAGATCGTCTGCTTCAAGAGTATTCCGGTCCTATGTACTCTTCATCGGAATAATATTCATTCATTTTCTTCAAGCATTGTTCATGTAATTTATAGCTGTTATATATAATTTATCCAATAAAATATTCAAGAGGTGGAGTTTTTTTCTTACTTTCTGCATAAAAAAACCAGTTAATTGTGGTCCCGGTGCGCAGCCATATCTAGTGCGCTGGGCCTTGTACATAATTTACATACAGTATTGACTCGTATCAAGTGGATGCGAGATAAAGTGAAGTTTTGCAGCCTTGAACTCAGTCAGAGATCGACATTATCTTGGATTTCATCCTTTGTCGAGAGAAATGGCGGACACATCCCACAGGAGAACGTGTGTGATCGCGGTGGACGGGAGCAAGTACGCCAATGATGCCGTGACGTGTAAGTACAGTAAATAGATCGACATAAATGTAAACACGTATTATACACATATTAAGTATACGCCGCCTTAAAAATGCATCAATTATTAAAAGGCTGTTAAATGCGCAGATGCAGATGAATTAATTGGAGACCCCCACCCACACCCCCGATTCCCCACTTTTTGTACAATTCAGAATATTACAGTACAGTGTACGGTTGTACGTGTACGTATAAAGTATAGAATTAAAGGATTCTCGGGTGAATGTTAATGGACCCATGATGATGAAATGCTTTCTTCTTGTTGTTTTTAAAATATTCTGGGGGTCATGCACATCTAGGTCATGTCACAGGACCTGGTTGTTTCACTTTAACCCAATGCATTTAAAACTGTAACACACAAAACACAGTATTTATATAGTATGCTGTTTCTCCATGCGATAAACGATGAACACGTGCATTAGCGACAGAAACATCGAATGTAAACTTTGACCCATTCGTGACTTAAATGCATACTTCTTCATTTTTCTTAAGTTAGAAATGATAAAAATCGATAAAATTACTTTGTCTTTCTCTCTTTTTCTCTCTGGCTTAGGCAATGAATATGAGCGAAATCGATTTCTTTAAGCGGTGTTAACGTTAGTAAGTTAAGATTCATTCAGTGGCGTTGAATTGATGTATAATGTGCCAAACCGAATTTCCGTTCAATTTTGTCGGATTAAGATAATATAAAATATTACATGTCATCATCAACATGTTCAGTTAACAAAATATTTTTATCATTGTATCAGACTTGATCCGATAAGCATGTTTACTTACCACCATACTATACCTCTTAACCAACAATTTAAAAATTTCGTTTTAAATTCATGAGTGATTGGTGAATAGTTTCTAGACTAAGAAAACTTAATTGTCGATTGTTGGAAATATTCGGACAAAAACAATCGATATATAATACACAAGATAAATAATAAATTGTATTCAATACAGAAGGTAAATATATTTGTTAAATATTTCAATCTTTTTGAAATATTAATAATTCGAAAAAATACATGTACACGTATTGATTTTGTTTTCATTCTCCAATTTATACACAATCAATAATTAAACTATTAACAAACCCTACTTAAAAACATAATAAACGATGCATAAAGTAAAATAATCTGCTCAGTAAGTGTATGTGTACTGTATACGCTGTGTTAATATTCAATTCATTTTCAAGGGTTTAAGAACAACGTTCACAAGCCTGGGGACCGTGTGCTATTTGTGACAGCAATTGACCATCGAAAGCACATGCAGTACGGATGTAAGTGGTCGAAAAACTTGCCTTGTTACAACTCTCACGCATATAAAAGCTTCATTATAGAAGCTACACGTACAACACAATAGAAAACATAATTATACTTCTCTCTCTCTCTCTCTCTCTCTCTCTCTCTCTCTCTCTCTCTCTCTCTCTCTCTCTCTCTCTCTCCTAATATTTTCAAACTCTATAACAAGTCAATAAACCACATCAAAGTCTATGAATATTAATTCAGTGCACGTTTCCCCAAAAGCTGTGACCATGACCCCCGGTAACCCGGACTCCATTACTCACGCCTTTGCTGCCGAGGACAAGAAGGCCAATGAGGTCTTGGAAAAGGTCAAGGCCGCTATAGACGGGTCAGGGGTGAGCATTTGATTATATAGCAAATGTACTGTAAATTCCTTATTTTACGCAAGTACTTAATTCTGCAGTTTTCTATCAAATCGCATGAATATAAAATCGCGAACACCATTTCAAACTGCCCGAAAAAGAAAAAAAGCGCGATTTTAAAACCAGCGAGGGTTCCTTCTCGCGACTTTACGCGGAATCCGATATAAATTCCTTGCGTTTAATAGGGATGGAGCAGTATTTGGAAAGAATATTCTAGACAAACCAAAAAAGAGCGCAACGTAAATTATTTTAATAATATTTTATAATGCATGTATATTAATAACTATCGTTGAAGACATACCGTTAATCAACACATTTTTATTTTCAGATGGAATGCGAATTTTTCAAAATGTCCGGTGATCCTGGTGAGTGTATAGTTCAGAAAGCCAAGGACACAGAGGCGGATCTAATCGTCACGGGGTGTCGAGGACTGGGAACAATTCGTAGGACATTCATTGGTAGTGTCAGCGACTTCATCATTCACCATTCCGATTGCCCCGTGTTTGTGTGTCGTCATTGAATGTAACGACATCTATCGGCAGTCCCGTTTATCACAGAGATATAATCACCAAATGCATGTGATAGACTAATAGTTACGTATAATACTATATGATTCTTAAGAGAGTGAAATAGATTATATTGTGCAATAAATTTGTTATTCCTGATATTAAAAATACCACACTTTTAAAAATCTTTAAAAGTAAACAAATATTGATAGACATTTTTTCCATTTAAACTTTACGAGTAATTCTAGAAATAAAGTTATTACATGTGTGAATATATTTAACAAGGCAAGAAAGTACTATTTGATTTTAATAAATCGCAACAGAATGAAGCTTACTGCAGTGTGTTCCTCTGACTTCAAATAACAACTAGTGGGTATTGTTTTTTTTTGTTTTTTTTGTTTTTTTTTTTTTACAAAAAAACACATGTCTCCCCTTCTCACCAAGGAGTGTAATATGGGGCAAATTTAACAATTGAAAAAGAATGATGTCAGCTATATGTTATCTAGACTCAGACAAAATTTTATTATCTTTTTCTTAATTTGACCTTGAGCAAAACAAGGTCGAGGTCAAATATTATTCAATAGTACACCTAAGTGTATTATTATTGTTCTTTGTTTAAAGTTTGAAGTCCTTCTGTCAAAGTATAATCAGGAATTAAAAAATGATGTTTTTTCTAATATGACCTTGAAATTTTTTTTAAGGTCAAGGTCGGAAATTTTGGTAAGGTTCAACTAGGTTATTTACCGTCTATCTATGATACAAGTTACAAGTCTGTATGTTAAAGGAGTCTTGTGTTATGGTCCGGACAATATTTTTTATGAAAAGCTTGACCTTGAAGAACAAAATAGGTCAAGGTCAAAACTGTTGGGGGCGTGCACTCCTTCTCAATACCATCTACCTATGTTACAAGTTTGGAGTCTTAATGTCAAAGGGTATTAAAGTTACGACCCAGACAAAATTTTATTATTTTTTTTCTTAATTTGACCTTGAGTAAAACAAGGTCAAGGAATATTCAATAGTACACCTAAGTGTATTATTATTGTTCTTTGTTTAAAGTTTGAAGTCCTTCTGTCAAAGTATATTCAGGAGTTGAACAATGAAGTTTTTTCTAATATGACCTTGAAATAAAAATTCTAGGTCAAGGTCAAAAATTTTGGTAAGGTTCAACTAGGTTATATACCATCTATCTATGATACAAGTTAAAAGTCTGTATGTTAAAGGAGTCTTGTGTTATGGTCCGGACAATATTTTTATGAAAAGCTTGACCTTGAAGAACAAAATAGGTCAAGGTCAAAACTGTTGGTGGCGTGCACTCCTTCTTAATACCATCTACCTATGTTCCAAGTTTGAAGTCCTAATGTCAAAAGGTATTAAAGTTACGGCCTGGACAAATTTGGATGAAGAAGAATAAGAACTAGACACGATCTCGTTGCGAGCAACGAGGAGGTCTTCCGTACCATTTTTTGAAGGTTATATGACCTTGACTTTGATATTTGACCCTTTATTTCCTTATCGGGGCAACAACAAAAAATTTTGATGGTTGAATAATGTTAGGAACGTCATTCTCAGCATTTTTATTCTATATTGATTTTCAGAATGATGCTTTAAAAATATTTGTACTGTTTGAGATATGTTATCAAAGTTTTGGACTTCTGGCCCCTTAAAACCCCTTAAAAACCCCTAATTACGGAACACATGAAACAATAATTATAATTTATTGTTGAATAAATGTGAGATGAACATTATTGCTTCCTAAACATATAACAAAAATATTTTTCAGTGAAGTGCTATAAAAGAAAGACTTCAGAGCCTTTATGGTCCCTAAAAATAAAAAGATAGGTCTTTTGATATTAAATATATTTTGTTTAACAAGTGTTTAGAAATTCTAAGCCGTATTTGAGCTATTTTGTAAAGGCCGTTTTAGAGGCTAACCCCTTCTTTCCTTATTGGGGCCGTATGACAAAATTTCGATGGTTGAATATTGACAAGCGCATCATTCTAAGCATTTATTATTCAATATTGCTTTTCAAAATATTTCTCAGTAAAGTGCTATGGAAGAAAGACTTTAGAGCCTTTTGGCCCCTTAATTTAAGGGCCAGCCCCTTTTTCTTGACATCATTTGAAAGGTCTTTTGATATTAAACATATGTTGTTCAACAAGTGTTTAGAAATTCGTTGCCGTTTTTGAGTATCTGGGATAGTATGTTTTAGAGGCCGACCCTTTATCTCCTTATTGGGGCCAGATAACGAAACTTTTATGAGTGAATATTGTTTAAAACATCATTCTAAGCTTCTTTTATTCTATATTGCTTTTCAAAATATCTGTCCTTTTTGAGATATAATTGGTCAAAGTTTTGGACTTCTGGACCCTTAAAACCCCAAATTACGTAACGCATGATAAAAATTTTATAATGTTTAGTTTTATTAGTAAAAGATGACCATTTTTGCTTCTTATACATATTACAAAATATTTCTCAGTAAAGTGCTATGGAAGAAAGACTTTGGAGCCCTTTTGACCCCTAAATTGAAGGGCCAGCCCCTTTTTTCTTGGCATCATAAGAAAGGTCTTTCGATATTAAAATATTTTGTTCAATAAATGTTTAGAAATTCGTTGCCGTTTTAGAGCTATCTGGGATAGGACGTTCCAGGGGCCGACCCCTTAACTCCTTATTGGGGCCAGATAACGAAACTTTTATGATTGAATATTGTTTAAAACATCATTCTTAGCATCTTTTATTCTATATTGCTTTTCAAAATATCTGTCCTTTTTTAGATATAACTGATCGAAGTTTTGGACTTCTGGACCCTTAAAACCCCAAATTACGTAACGCATGATAAAAAATTTATAATGTATAGTTTTATAAGAGAAAGATACACATTTTTGTTTCTTAAACATATTACAAAATATTTCTCAGTAAAGTGCCATGGAAGAGAGACTTTAGAGCCTTTTTGATCCCTAATTTGAGGGACCAGCCCCTTTTTGTTGATATCAAACAAATGCTCTTGTAAATATAAATTTTATTTACTCTATATCTTATGGTAAAATGTTTTCAGACAAGGAGATAAGGAACGAAAACCATTAAAAATCACGTCGTTTTTTCAAACTCGATTTTCGGGTCCAGGCGAGCTTCGACGCCTTTGAAGCCAGACAACCATAAATGCCTTTGAACACATCTATAATCTTTCGTCTACAATCCCTGAAAATTTAAATTTAATATCTTTTTTCGTTTAGGAGGAGATAGCCGGAAAAACCAACCCTCTAAAAATGGCTAAAACGTCAATATCTCCCGAACAGAAATGACGTCATTAAAATAAAAAATTACACATAAGTTTTAATCAGTATCCACAAGATCTGAAATTTTCACGAAAATCGGTCGAGTCGTTTTCAAGAAATCGCTTGTACAAAAAAGCGTAAGAAAAAAAAATAATAAAAGGGAAAAAGAAACAAAGCAATAACAATAAGGTCTTCCGTTGGAAACGGAAGACCATAATAAGAAGAATAAGAAAATCGACAAAAACAATATGTCTCCCCTTTGAAAGAGGGGACATAATTTGAATATATGGAGTATATGTCGAACACAAAAGCCGTGGTCGTAACCAAGACAATAGTAAACATTACTTATGTGACCAATGTGATGATAGTTCTAGAAGTGTGATTTACTTGCTTAAACAAAATTTCAATTGTCTGAGAAAACTTACGTTATAATATCCTATATCGCAACGTCGATGCATAAAAGTGTTTCCATTTAAGAGCATAACTCTCTTTAAAAAAAATACGGAACTGATTTGCCTTTGTATTAATACAACCATATCGTTTAGAAAGATTGCTGAGCTAGCGCCGTAATAAAACACCAAAGTTGATTTATCAACCATTAGTTTAATTTTCTGAATCGACTAATTATTAAAAGGAAGGCAAAACATTGCACTGAAATTGTGTTGTGAGTGGGGTGGAACAATTTAGCATGGTGAATCTAGAGTTGGCCTCACATCGGCACAGGCATTGTCATTGACTGTGCTTTAATCATTCTGTATCTACTCTAATTTAAACCAATCGTATCTACTCGGGCCTTTTTGGAAAGCTCGAAAAACATATCCGAGGTTGTTTTCCGAGTTTGAAGCTGGCTAATAATTCTAATATTGAAATTACTAATATTCTCTATACAATGAAAGTTAATTTGGACCTGTTTTGCAAGCCTAGTTTTTAAAGAGGGTGGAGTATATTGACATTACGAACCTAAATCTACTGCACACAGATACAGAGGACGATGCCCTAATGTGATTTTGTTTAATAATTTTATTGTTTTTCATCCACATACATATTGTACTACACTGATACCTTTTTTCCTTTCAAAGGTTGTTTTTTTCAAACTACGGATTAATTTATGCCAGATATATCCCTTTATGTTGATTGTTATTTCTTCCTGTATTGCCGTCTTAAAACATGGTGCTGTGCATCAGCGTGATTTACTCAACTCTGACGACGAACAGTGAAATGAGGATTAAAAATCACGTCGACACTTTGCAAGTCAAATGCGCCAAGAATATTAATTCTCACACCATTCTCGAGTACAAAATTTCATTTTCCCCATCGACAATTGACCATTAAAGGAACGAGGTCACTTTTTACTAAAAAATTACAATTTAACAGGATTTTCAAAAGGGGAGGTATAAGAAAAAACAAAACAGAACAAAAAACCTAAATAACAATTTCTGCCATTTTCTGTTAAAGTTTTCAAATTTACGTTTTTTTGTATCAAGGTAGTTTACAGTGGTGAGATGTGTTCTAATATCTGAAAGTAATCCTTTAATTGTTAGGGTTTCATTTAATCAGCGTTTTCTATAGATATATGATTTAATGACCATTGATATAATATTTTCTTCTTTGGCATATGATGCAAGATTTACTAAAATAAATGTAAAACTGTTTGTGGCATAGTGTGCGCTGTTATCTAAGCAATGATTTTTAAATATAGATAGGTACAATCCCACATAAAATGTTTTATAGTTTCATCCTCTAGGTTGCAAAATGAGCATAGTTTTGTATCTTTTTTGCCATATTTATAAAGAGTGGTATTGGTTGTCAGTATGAACTGATTAATTCTGTATTGTAACCATAGGAGTTTAGAGCTTTTTGTACACTGAAAAGGCATACCATAGATTTTTTTCCATTGATAATCATTAATTACAAAATGTTTTTCCCATTACATTGTCCAAATGGTATAACTTGTCCTTTACATAGAATGTTGTACATAGGTTTGGTTCCTTTCTTTGAAGAACAAAATGGTACAATATAAGATGGTATACTGGGTTTAAGATTCTCACTGCCGGGTTTAATATTCAAAATTTTCATTTCACCTTTAATGGCTTTATGTAAACTTGCATTATTGAGGAAATTGGTTTTTAGGTCAAATTTTGTTTTAAGTTCGGCACTACTGTATATTATACCATTTTCATCCAAAATATCAGATATAAGTAATATTTTTTTCTTAAAGGGACTTGGACACGATTTAAGATCAAAATTTTTATTTTTATTTTTTATGTATAAAATGGTGAACTGGTGCATTTTAAATGATTGACCAAAATATTGAATGTTAAAGTCAAGTTACAAGCGAGATGCAGAGGTAAAAATTGGTTTTAATGTAAACAAAGCTCGAGTTTTATAGTTGTTTACAAAAAATGTAATGTAGAAAATTACCATTTCTTAGACAAAATGACACGTAAAAACAATTTAAACTAATTCATTATCTTCATAAATACTATTATCAACAAAAGAAAGATACATTTGATTGAAACTTACACCAATACAACACATATGTAAAAATTGACAATATTGAGCTTTGTTTACAAAACAAAGAATTGTGAACTCTGTATCTTGCTTATAATTTGATATTTGACTTTCAAATTTTGACATAGCATTATAAACTTCTATATTTATCAGTATAAACACAGGGGCATCGTATCCGCTCTACACTCTAGGACATATATATAATAATACACAAGGGAAGAATCGAAAGTAGGACACGAATTGTAAACAATGTCAAAAAACAACTTACTTCACAAAAGTTACGCAAATCCTCGCACACATTGTTGCAAATGTTGTCAAAAAACACGTTCACACTCAAATATTCCTAATAAACTCGGTAAAAAGCGTTTTTATCCCATTAAAACCGCTGTCTGCTGCAGAAACCCAATCTCTTCGCCCAAGAAAAGATAACTCTGTACTTTCTCTCTCTATATGTTCAGTAATGATAGTAGAAATTTCGGCGGTAAACTGTAAAATGTCTGGGGAAATTTTAAATATTTTTTTCTTCTCTAAAATGTTAATGGAAAACTACGTTGGTGTTCACATAAAAAAAAATTATATTATTTTTTTATTCAATAATTAAAATACTCATAAATAATTTTTTGTCTTTGCAATTATTCCAATTTAAACCTTCAAAATTAATTGTCGTTGCCTAAGAATTTCAGCATTGTTTTAATTGTCAATATCAAATTACTAGCCTAGTATATTTACGTTTCTACAAAAGATTAAATGATAGGAAATATATTAATTTGTTTTTTAAATTACGCTAATTAAAGTACATGCCAAATATATTGGAACGCATGTTAACTTATTATGCTTACGGTAGTAACATATACGACGAAAATTTCCCCAGACATTTTACACAGTTTACTGCCGAAATTTCTACTATCATTACTGAACATATATAGAGAGAAAGTACAGAGTTATCTTTTCTTGGGCGAAGAGATTGGGTTTCTGCTGCAGACAGCGGTTTTAATGGGATAAAAACGCTTTTTACCGAGTTTATTAGGAATATTTGAGTGTGAACGTGTTTTTTGACAACATTTGCAACATTGTGTGCGAGGATTTGCGTAACTTTTGTGAAGTAAGTTGTTTTTGACATTGTTTACAAATCGTGTCCTACTTTCGATTCTTCCCTTGTGTATTATTATATATATGTCATAGAGTGTAGCGCGGATACGATGCCCCTGTGGTATAAACATTTAAAATGGAAAAATGAAATTTGAAAAATTAAAGTCAAATCGTGTCCAAGTCCCTTTAAACCATTGTTCATAGAAAAGAGGCTTGTTTCCTATTTATATATTTATATTATACCACATTGGCTGGTTGATAAATTCATTCCATGTTGTTATTTCAGTTTTCTCTTGTATATTTTGGAAGGCTATTAATGTGTCTTTCCAAAAAGGATTTTTCAATTTCTTTAATAATGTATTCATATAGTCTGAACCTAAATGTAGGGTTTTATCAAGATTTATTTGGTGTTCTTATAGTTGTATCCATTTTGCCTTGTTGCCATTTACAATTCGTTTGATCCATGAGGATTTCAATCCTTTAATATAATTTTCTATATCAACCATTTTCAGTCCCCCCATTTCATATTCTCGTGTTATTTGCTTTCTTTTAATTTTATCAACCTTGGAATTCCAGAGAAAGTTAAAAAGTATTTCTTTTAGTTGTTTTAGAAAATAACTTGAGGGAGTAGGTAATGAGATAAAAAGATGATTTAACTGTGAGATTAATAGAGATTTAATAAGTGTAATTTTTCTTAGAGGAGTTATTATTCTCTTTTCCCAGTATTTAATTGTATTTTTAATTTTCACTAGTTTTTTATCATAATTCATTTTTAGGATTTTTGTTAAATCTACATCAAAGTGTATGCCTAGAAGTTTAAAAGTTGTTGTCCATTTGAGGTTAATGTTTTTGCACATTTTCTCTATTGAGTACTTTTTACTCCAATCCATGTTGCTTGAGTTTTTGATAGATTAATCTTTACATCCGATAATGCATAAAACATGTTTAACTCTTTGATTGCTTCATTTAATGAATTTTCAGAGCCGTCTAAGATTAAAACAGTATCATCAGCATATTGAGAGATAAGATATTCAGTATTGTTTATTTTGATGCCTTTTATGTTTTTATTATTTTAATTTTTATTGACAGAATTTCTGCACAAATAAGAAATAGATATAGGGATATTGGGATTGGGTCGCCTAGACGACATCCACGTTCGAGTTTGAAAAAAATTGACAGACATCCTGCCTGTGTTACTGCAGATAATGTTTTACTTTGAAAGACAGATATCCATTTTTTGATTGATGGACCAAAATTAAAAAAAGAGAGAGCTTTGTCTATGAATTTCCATGAAATAGTGTCAAAGGCTTTTTGAAAGTCCACTTACAACAAAAGACCTGGAATATTATTTTCTTCTACATTATGCATTAATTCAAATATTAACCTAGTATTTTCTCCTATGTATCTCCCTGGAATAAAACCTGTCTGATCAGTACAAATAATTTTCTCTAATATATTTTTTATTCTCTGTGCTATACAGCCAGATCCTATTTTATAAACTACGTTTAATAATGTTATTGGTCGCCAGTTCTTAATATAGAATTTACTTTTGCCTTCTTTTGGTATAGATGTTATAATTCCTTGTCTTTGTGTTACAGATAATTCCCCCTTTTTATATCAAAAATTTAATGATCTTACAATAAAATGCTTTAATTGTTTCCAAAAAAATTAGAAAAATTCTGTTGTAAATCCATCGCTTCCTGGACTTTTATTGTTTAACATATTTATCAAAACAGAGGCTGCTTCTCTGTGGGTAATTTCACCCTCTAATGATATCATTTCTGCATAATTAAGCTTATCCACAGTTGTTTCTACTTAAAGTTCATTAAGATTATATTCATTGTTACTGTAGGTATTTCTTGTGTTAAGAGTTTTATAAAATGACTCAACTTCATTTAATATTTCAGACTGTTCAGTAATATTATCCTTGTTGTTGTCTTCATTTATAAGTTTGGGAATGATTTTGTTTGTATAATGTCTGTTTTCTAAGTTTAAAAAGTAATTTGTGGGTTTTTCACCTTCGTCTAACCATTTTGCACGTGATCTTATTATATTTCCCATAAGTTTGTGATTTCGAATATTTTCTAATTATTTCTTTTTGTTCTGCATAGAGTGTAAATTTCGTTCATAGTTTATTTCTAATTTAGTTATTTCTGTAATAAGGTTTTTTTCTTTTTCATTACTTTTCTTTTTTTTATAACTTGAGTAAGATATAGTTTTTCCTCTAATTTCTAATAGCAAAGTCTCAAGAAAAAGTTGATCGTCTATTATGAATTGAATTTCTTCATCTGTAATATTCTCTATATTACTTTTGTTATAGATAGGTAAGGAGTAATATGCCTTTATATTCGAAACTATCTGCTGAATTGCTTCTATATATTCAATGTCCTGTAAAAAAGAGCTATTAAACTTCCAAAGACCTTTACCATGTTTAAATTCATTAAATTTCAGGTTTAGCATTACTGGAGAATGATCAGATCTGTAACTTGTTAAAATATTGCACTCTTCAATCATACTTAGAAGAGATTGGGATATCAGAAAAAAATCTAAGCGTGCTTGTTTAAAAGGGTTTGGTTTTCTCCAGGTATATCTAAGTTCGTCAGGACTTATTTCTCTAAATACATCTAGTAGATTATGAGTAGAAACCATTTCTAGTACCTTTTCGCGTGCTTTTGGGTTATTAATGTGCAAATAATTTGTGTAGTCTAGATCTGGATTTATAACTAAATTAAAATCACCAACAACAATAGTGTGTCTATTGTTAAATT
Source organism: Magallana gigas (assembly GCF_963853765.1). Lineage (NCBI taxonomy): Eukaryota > Metazoa > Mollusca > Bivalvia > Ostreida > Ostreidae > Magallana > Magallana gigas. The sequence goes on along the minus strand of NC_088858.1, from coordinate 14,322,519 downwards.
CTTCAAATGTGCCTCTGATTTTTTCATTAAAATTGGGATCATCTTCATTAGGTCCATATAATGTTATTAAACTTATGCGACTATTTTCAATTGTAAGATCCAGAGCCAGAAATTTACCTGTATCATCAGATTTTTTTTCTATGTACGATAAAATCAAAGTTATTGTTAAAAAGTATTGCGACACCTCTTGATTGCGACGAAAAGGAGTTAAAATAAGCAGAAAGAAATGCGCTAAATATTTTATGTCAGAAAAAAAATTAAAAAAAAATTGAATATATAATTTTGATATAAATCCCAGTGTTTGTTGTATCCGGATAGAAAGCGCAGGAGGTGATGTAGAGAGGATATTGGTGCACTTTATATAACTATTAAACATGTATATATGTCATACAATGCATAGATGCGACAGTTTCAGGAGTATAAACGTTTTTTTAGGTTCCTATAAGACAAGAGAAGAAAAGAACAGCACAAAGTATAGCAGGTCACATTTCTCTAGTCACTGCCTAGGTCGTTTGCCAAATCGTTCATCAACGATTCCATAATTGTGAATCTTTGGGGACCGATGTGACCATCTCCCATCCATCTGGTGACGACAAATGCCGAATTATGGATCTCGCTTTCCTGCATATACCGAAGAAACCGACGTCCAGCACCGTGCTCATCATCGTCATGGTAGTTTTCCACTGTTTTGCCGTCTTCCCTTCTGAACCTGTAGACGAGGATACGGCTATTGGCGGCGGCCGTGTACGGATCTATACAAACTTTGCGGTACATATTTTGCACATCCTCTACCGTATGCACTATGACGCCGATCGCGGAGAACTCGGGCCCGTCTTTCACAACTGGATCAGTAGATTTAACTTCAAAAGAGTCCAGGTCTTGCGTCTGCTCCGGTGTGATCTGGAGTGCGTCAGCATTTGTGATGATTGGAACTTCCTCTTTGTAGCTAGAACCGTCCCCCAAAAGAATGTAGTCTCAGTGCAACTTTGCAGAAATATTCTGCCTGCGGAGAGAGTTAAATTTGTCATAAGTTTTGTTTTTTGTGGCCACTATAGAATGTGGTTGCTGTGGGGAAATAAAGAAGGGTAGTTTCTTTTTTTCGTTTTTTTTTTTTTTTGGTTTTCATGAAGTATTTCATCTTTTTTTGAGCGGTCAGACAATTTTGCCGTTATGGATACAGGTTTTCCGTTATGTTGTGCCCTTACACCATTTCTGTGTATACGTACAAAGTCCACGTCTATCCCAAGGGTTTCTCGGAAAATTTTAGGCATCGTTACAGCCAGGTTCTCATTTGGGGTGTGGGGATAAAAATATTGTCCTGCACGGATCTACTACGGAGGTCCGTTATACCGTCATCTAATACTGTCATTCGTCGGTCCATCCTGATAACTACGGCTTTAAGCAGATCCAACTCCCTCCTAAGCTGTGTATTTTCTATACGTAGAGCTGCAATTTCTTCATAGGTGCCCTGATTTTGTTTGGAGATTGATTCTAATTGGGTATGGATACCCGTATTGTTTCCCCATTAGTCGTTTTCAATCGTTTCAAAAGAGGCCTCCAAATCGTCAATTGAGAGCTTTGGTCTCGTTGGTTGATTGTCTAACGGTAGTCCGGGACTGGGTGCTTTGTTACATGTAGCAGCCGGTGTTTGTCTCGGTGAGCACTTATCATGAGTCTTTTTGTTTGTTCCACTACCCCTGGTTCCGGCATTTTTAACATCCAAATACTCAGAATGCAAACACAATTTCCACAGATCGCTTTCTCTGTACTACCACAAGTCCCAACAAGAGGCCCATGGGCCACATCGCTCACCTGAGGAACAATAGGTATGATAAAATCAGCTTAATGGAGTCATAATACAAACTATCTGGACAATATACAATAATACATGTAGATCCTGTATAAATAAAATCCATTTTTCCCCCTGGATATTCTTATGTTTATAATCATTCGTCCCTTTTCTAACAGGCTGATTTTATAGTCATATCACATTATGAGTATTGCAGTTCTCAAAAAGATCCTTAATAATTGTTTATATATGGGATATAAAGCTACATCGAACTCTGAACCTTCTTGTGAGGCCGAAGAATTGTCCTGGAGCCAAAGCCTTATCAATTATAAAGAATCATCTGGCTGATTAGTTTCTGAGAAGATTTTAAAAGATTTACTCTATATATTCCTATGTAAAACTTTGACCCCCATTGTGGCCCCACCTTACCCCCAGGGGTCATGATTTTCACAATTTTGAATTTCCACTACCTGAGGATGCTATCACACAAGTTTCAGCTTTCCTGGCTGTATGGTTCTTGAGAAGAAGATTTTTGAAAATTTCTCGAAATTTTTCATTAATTTCTAATTATCTCCCCTTGAAAACGGGTGTGGCCCTTAATTTTCACAACTTTGAATCCCCTTTGCCTAAGGATGATTTGTGCCAAGTTTGGTTGAAATTGGCCCAGTAGTTCTTGAGAAGATGTTGAAAATGTGAAAAGTTTACGGACAGACGGACGGACAGACGGACGGACAGACGGACGTCAGACAAAATGTGATCAGAATAGCTCGCTTGAGCTTTTAGCTCAGGTGAGCTAAAAATGAATTATAGGCCAAGATAAACGGATACGATAGTGATAAATTTCATAAAACTGGCCAAAAATGCAAAGCTTAAATTTAAGCTTCCATACTTGAACAAGGTCACGTGATCTCTCCCAATATTACTCTTTCCTATTGTTCTAGATGGTACTTGACCTTACCTTAACCTCAATTCTCTTCGCCCGAGAAGGTACATAAGGCTTGGACATCGTCTTTCGATAAATGCCGGTCTAAGATTGCACGGCGTGCCGAATTCCACGAGCTCCAGCCTGCATTGTTCCACTCAATCTCCACCATCCGCCGCCATGTTGATTTTGGTCAGCCTTTTTCCTTCTACCCTTAGGCGTCCACCCGAGTGCCACAGCACAATCATCCGTTGGATCCTTTCTAGGAACTTGACCGATTCAGTTCCATCGCCTCACCCCACAACTAATGTTTCTGCCTCTGTCATCTCAAGGACTGTCTTGTTAGGAATATGTTTGTTCCGACTTGTCTAAAGAACTCTTCCAAGGCACCTGGTCTGAAAGGTGTCTATCCTCTTTTCTTCTGTCTTGGTGAGCTTCCAAGTATCACATCTATATATTAGCAATACGGACACGACCAAGCATTTGAAAAAGGAGATTTTGTTATTTCTACATATATCCGCGACCTTCGAGATGTTTTCTAGCCTCCTGAAGGATGCACCGACCATCGCTATTCTCTTCCTGAAGCCTGTCGTGCTCTCGCCAACCTGACATTGGGGTCAAGGTATGTGAAGCTGTAAACTTCTTCTGCTTCTCTATTTCCCACTCTTCTGTTCACTTTCAACACTTTGCATTTCATGGCATTCAGTTTAACTTCAACATTTGCTGATTTGTCTTCCAGCTTTGGTGTCTTGGGTTGAGATGGTTCATTATTGATGACAGAAGGGCATATTCGTCTGCAAAATCAAGGTCTTCAAGCATAGTAGTGAAGTTCTTGCGAATTCCTGTTCTCTGTTCATTGACTGTCTGTTGCATTACCCAGTCTATGATGAGGAGGAACAAGAAACCTGGCATTCAGCAGCCTTGTTTGACTCAGTTTATTACAGGATAAGGGCATGTGATCTCGTTGATCTTAACTACGTAGCACTGAAAATCATCATGCAGAGCTTTGGATATCTTAATCAGTTAATTTTTTTTTTTGGGGGGGGGGGGGTTCTTAGGCTGTCTCCGTGTACCGATTCGAATGTTTTCTCACAAAATGGATGTACAAGATGGCATTCTACTCGTTGGCTTGCTCCAGGATATTCTGGAGGATAAAGACCTGACTGCAGTCCCTCTCCCTCCCCGGAACCCTGGTTCCTCTTCCTAAGGTTTAGTATTCTGTTGATGAAGATTTTTCCTTGTCGCACGGTCTGTATTCTGTTGATGAGGATTCTGCTAAGTACTTTGCTGGCTGGTGGTAGTAAAGTATCCCCATTCCAATTAGTGCATTCCTGTAAGTTGCCTTCTTTGGAAATATTGGAGATCAATCCGTTTGTCCATTCCTTGAACACCTTCTTCTCCTTCCATGTAGTCAAAGGTGGGTTTCAGTTCTTTGTTCGTCTGGTCAAGGACTGCCTTGAACATTTAGCATGGTACTTGAAAGAGAGGAAATACAACACCGATATCGAAAAAAGAGCAAAACCAGGGTGAAAGACATATGAAAAACATAAGAGAAGGGAAGAGAAATTACAATGTGTTCGCCACGGGATATCGGATCACGACTTAAGAACAAGTATTCCTTTAAAATGAATGATCAACAGGTAATATCATCTGCCAGCTTCATGTTAATGTAATGCGAAAGTGTTATGGCACATCCAATTGACATGATAAATAGGACAAAACGCACCGTTTTGTTGAATTCCCTAAAGCAAAGACATAAATACACATAACTCTTAGTCAGCGAATTGTACTTCCGATTAATACTCTTACGCATGTTAAAAATAACGTGATTTGAATCTTTAAGTAACTGTATATCTGTTTTAATATCAGAGCAAACGCAATAGAATATTGTTTTAAATCTAGTAATCAAAGATTTACATGAATTTACATGAAGTAAGAATCAGCGATAAAGCAATGGATGAAAAATAAAAATCTAATATGTACGGATAACTTTGTTATGTTGTGTTTATCTAGATCAAGCTCAGATAAAAATGCGCGATGAGATGATTACTACAACCAAGGGAAAACAAAGAGGAAGACCCAGAAACGGATCCATTCATGAAGCTCCAAATAATACTATTTCAAAACGCTGGCTTGTAAAATTCATATTGTCTTGTGTTAACTATAATTCAGAAAATATGGTTATCATCCTAATTATATTTATAAAGATTGAATGGCGAGATGAAAAAGCGGATAAAATGTTGTGTATAGTTTCCCATGTAACTGTAAATCGTAGCTCTGTCTCAATGCGTTTTTGTTTTATTTTTGTATGTGTTCAGAAACGGGACAAATTACTCCATCATTCTCATTTAAAATGTATATACTGTATGTACCTAGTTTGTTCCTCGCTTAAATGTCAAAAAACAAACGGACATTTTCGGTAGCATACAATATCATATTGTTAGGTGTGTGTGTGAGAAAAATATCAATAAAATTATATGTATATATTTAAAGTTGTAATTTTAGCATAATTTCGTTTTGTTGGTTTCATGTCATTATCATGCTATCATTCGTCATTGAAATACTCTCCTTTACGTATTTGTATTTCATTATGTTGTATATTTTTATCAAAGAAAATGATTTTTTTCAACTCAGAATTTACGAAATATCAGATACGTGATTAAGCAATTGTGGGAAAAGGCACTACTGTAACATTGTTTTAAGTAGACCCGAAATATGAATAACATTGAAAATATCAAATATGAATATTCAAAATAATTTACACTTTCAAAATAATTCTCATTAGTTTAGAAGATAATGTTGAACAGAATATTTGTTGTGAAATGAAGTGCATTAACTATAGTATGTATAAATGTTAATATCAAGTAAATATGTTGTTCATTGTATTTCAGAAAGTAATGAAAAAATGCACCAACGTCCAATTGTTTAAACTTTGTATATTTTACATATCCGACTGCTAATAAAAGTTTTTACACGACAACACGAAAAGCAAAGCTAGAATCGTGAAATAATTAATTTACCCTTTTATTGCGTATCGACTCGTTCTGTTTTTGACAGATTTCTTCGCCAAATCGTAATTACATGTCTTCAAATTTGATCCCATATACGTTAGTTTATCGCGGTTAAAATTGTGGTACCTGTTTGTCTCATTCTGTTTGTCTTCTTTTTTAAAAAACCGTAATGAAGTAAACTTCCCAAAGTTAAGGTCAAGATCTAGTAGGCCTAAATGATTCCAGACTGTCTTTTTGGTGCTAGGACAATTATGACGTCACAATTTACTTGATGAACCTTTTCCCGTATTTTAAGGCTTTAAAGGAATTACGTAGAAAATAAACCTATATTTTGATATTCTATATTTAATTACGGGAAAAGTAATCCCGGTACCTATATACAATTTGGCATCATTTAAAGAGGAGATCAAGAGTTTGTTTAATGCCGTTTTTGGAGAGACTAGGCGTTCTAGATATATTTCATTAGACAAAACTCCAAGATTTGTTTCTTTTATCCTTCATATTTCATAAAAAAATAGTTGTTTAAAGCTATTGTTATGAAGCATCATTAAAAGAGCTTATAGCTTGAATATCATAAACCTGAAGGCACCTTTCATTTACTAGATCTTGACCTTATTTTTAAAATATTTTTTATTTTTTTATAATTTGTCTGCACCGCTTGGTGTGTCATAGGACCGACGACATCCAAAAATTTTTCATACTGATGTCTATTTGTATGAAATATTGCGTATCGCTGCAATATAGCCATTATTTACGCTCTTAGTTAGTGATATTAAACATAAATGGGACTGCCATAAAAACATGTCATTTAGTTACATGTACTTCCGCGACAAAAAATATAGTGACAAAATTTATGGAGAAAATCTTTCTTATTAAGGAGTATATATATTAATGATCGTTTTTCAAAAGTACATATCAAATTGGATATATAAGATTCAAAGTTTTTTTTTTTTAAATTTACAAAAAAAGTATCCTCAAAACACGTGGAGACGTTTATTTTTGTGCGCATGGCGCATGAATAAGCCAGTGGTGTTATTATAGAAAATTGAACGTCGTAGATTTCCAATGCAAACATAAGGGGAAATATTTACTGATTGTATTTGATGTTAAGCTAACGAAGGACTCTTTACGGAAACGGGTTTAGATTTGTTTCAATATGGCAGTTTGAAACTAGCCTGTAATAAAGTTGGAATAACCCTACGTTTTGGCATTAAAAACATTGTGAATAGCAAATATTTGGAATAAAGTTCATGCTGCATAGTTGAAGCGGGTTAGACATCTGGATATTTTTATTTTAACTGCAACAAATTACTGAAGTCGGGGCAAATTTTCAACACAAGATTCATGGATTGTAATATGATACAAGAATGAAGGATATAACCCATTAATAGAAAAACAACACAAGTAAACCTTATCTATAAGTAGTATTTTAAATATAGATGTGCACAATATGCTAGCAAAAACTTATTATAATGTGAAAATTTATTCATGTACATAACTATATAGTCACCATCATATTGATAATCCAATTAAAGCACAAGATGGTTTTTTAACTGATTACCACAGCAAAGAGAGAGACTTTTATGCACCACGTAAAACCTCATCTAATCTAAGATACATACAAACTGAAGCTCTTTCCTTGCTAATTTTTATTCCGCACATGCAAAATCTTGTTTGTTACTATGCTTGAATTGCGTTCTAAATATGCTTTTTTGACGCCCGAGAAAACTTCATCTTCGTCCATAGATAAAGCTACTCACTGTGGCTCATGTTCCAAGGATCTTATCTCGTTATGACTTCCTTCCGCAGACGCGGACATGTTCTCCGTAATCAAAACCCAACGTACATGATTTGATTCCACGATCAATTACAGAACATTACGGAAGCTTGCGATTGTGTTCGGGCTTGTTATACATGCACCGGCGGAAGATTTGTGGAATTCCTTTTTAATTTTATTTTATGGTCATTTTAACAAAATCATTAAATTTGGGTAGTTTGTTTATGTAGTTTTAAGGGGCATGGTCACGATTTTGATCAAATTCTGTTTTTCTGTTTTTATTATTTACAATGATTTAGAAATGCATTTCTAATGATGAAATCAAATTTGAGAGTCAGTCGTAGAGTAACAAACAAGATGCAGGACTCACAATTCTTTGTCATGTAAACAAGGCTCGTGGCCTGTTTTTGTTGATATAGGTTCAATATACCAGTAAACAATCTTTTTCATACTGATTTGTCTGGCTTCTTATTCATGTTAAGCATAAATAAACAGTTCCTAACATTTAACACATTCATTTTATGTCTGAAACTGGAAATTTCGCTTCAACATTCAAAATGTAAACAAAGGGTTTGTTTACATACATGTAGCAAATAATTGTAAGCTCTGTAAATCGCTTATAACTCAATTCAATTCAATTCAATTCAATTTATTTTCACTCAAACCGTCAACATGACGGTACATGAGGTACACATATATATATATAAATATTTACAAATGTATGTATAAAGTCAGAGGTACATGTACAGTACAAATTAGAGAGAAAAAAAAAAGTATGAGAAAAAAGTACAAATGTTCAAGGAGGACAGACTGATTCAAAAATTTCATTTATAAATAAACAGAGTTTTTTGAGTTTTTTAAGTTTTAAAGTGGACAATAATTCACAAAATTTAAAAGTGTTTGGTCTTACACAAAATCTAGGTTCCAAGTATTTTTGTCTAATACATGAAAGAGCATTACATTCAAATATAAAGTGCATTTCATCGGCTATTTGATTTTTATTACATAATGTGCAACATCTTTCATTAAGAGGAATGCCTAACCATCTACCAGTTTCTACAGGAAGTCGGTGATTCGACGTACGGAATTTAACAAGAATTTTTCGAAGTTTTGATGGCAGAATACTCAAATATTTTTCATATCCAAAAATAAATTTGAAAGTTCTATATATATGACCTTTTGAAGAATTTGCAATATCAGCCGACCATTTCTGCACAAACTGGTCTTTAAGCCTTTGCTAGACAGCATTTGTAATCCAATTAACATTTACAGTACATTGTTCATTCCAAATGTTTGAAAAACCACACTTATTAAAAATAGAATGTATACAATCAATCCATGGGTTTTTAGAAAAGTCATTATTACATTGATTCAATAAGTATTTGTAAAGTATATGAACAATTTTATTTTCTGGCCCGGTGAACAATTTTGCCCAGTATGAAACCATTCTAGTATATATATTAACAGATAACGGTTTCTCCATAAACCATGTATGATGGGGTACAGCTTTTTAAATTCAGTATATGTTTCAAAAATTTCAAATGAATACGTTCTATAGTTTCTATATTTTCAAAGCCCCATACTTCACATCCGTATAATAATACCGGCATTACTACTTTATCGAAAAGGTCTAACTGACACTCGACAGGTAAATTAAATTGCCTTATTTTCCTAATGACCCCATACATAGCCTTCTGTGCCTGTTCGCAGAGATGTGTTTTTGCTTTTCTGAAAGACCCTGAACGTGAAAAAACAATTCCAAGGTATTTAAACTCTTTCACATTTTCAATTATTTCATTTCTAAAGTAAAATTCCCTTTTTATCATTGGACCTTTAGAAAATACCAATATTTTTGTCTTATTTATATTAACCGTTAACTTCCATTGCTCACAGTATAAATGAAACTCGTTCAGAGCATTTTGTAAATCATCAGGCGTTTCAGCAAGAATTACAGTGTCGTCAGCATAAAAAAGAATACATAGTTTAAAATACATAAAAAGTTCATCCTCTAAAGGTTTGGTAACACTCTGTAACCCAATTATATTTTTATCAATCATGAACTTTTCTAAGTCATTAATATATAACGAAAATAAAAATGGCGACAAATTTTCACCTTGGCGTACTCCAACATTACAGCTGAAAAATTCGGAAGATAAGCCATTCATACTAATTTTTGACTTAATCTCCATGTACATGTTTTTGATATAATTAAAACATTTCCCATTTATTCCATTTTTGATTAACTTACTCCAAAGACCATTTCTCCAGACAGTATCGAATGCCTGTTTAAAATCAACAAAAGCACAAAAAAGTTTTTTTTTCATGGACATAAGAGTATGGGATAAAAACTGTAGTGTTATTATATGGTCTAGAGTTGAATAGTTTTTTCTAAAACCTGCCTGGCTTTCGCTGATAACGTCAATCTCTGATGCATATATCTCTAATCTATTGCTTAATATACAAGTAAAAAGTTTTCCTAGGCAACTTAATAATGTAATCGGTCTATAGTTCTCAGGATGTGTTGGGTCGCCTTTGTTTTTATATATGGGTTTCACAATACCTACAAGCCATTCATCAGGAATAAAACCATTGTCAAAAATAATATTAAACAACTTGTTATATAAAGGTAGAAATAAAGAAACTGTTGCCGAAATGTGTTCATTAAGCACCTCATCATACCCAGCGGCTTTATTATTTTTTAGTTTCTTTACGGCTTCTAATATTTCTTCATCTCCTATGGTACTGTTAAGAATAGCATCAGACATTTCGATTTCAGCATTCGATAAAAAATCACTATATTCTATATTGGGTTCATCGTCATTTTCACAATCATTAATACCTTTTAAGTAATCAAACATATTATTAATATCAACAGCACACTTATTCGATGATTTTGATGTATTTAAGATTTTCCAATATTCCTTGGAGTTTGTAGAGCGCAAGTTCTTAAGTTTTCTAGTTAAATCCGTTTTGTAACCTTTGATGCATTTATCTATTGTGTGCTTGTATTTTTTACTCATTTCTTTAAGGCTGTCTTTGTTTTCAGATGACTGACATTTTTTATGAATACGTTTAGCCAAATGAAAGTTCTTCCTTGCTGCTCTACATTCTCCATTGAACCATGGTTTCTTGTTCACTGTATTTGTATTATCCGACGAAAAGTTTTTATTATATTTTAAGCCAAATGTTATTCTAGCTGCTCCGGAAAAAACGTCACATAATTCTCTGGTAATATTGGTAATATGGCTTCGGCTAATGTTCTCGCCAAGCATTGACAAATCGTGTAATTTGTTATCAATAGATATTACAGCTGATCTATCGATATTGTTACAAAAGTCGTCCGCTTTACCTGGACACCATAATTTTACACTTGGGTGATTTTCACCTATACAACTGTGGGTTGGTTCCTTATTACAATATGAAAAAGAAAACGATATAGGATTGTGTACATCTGAATAAAAATTGCAAAAATCAGTGACATCAAAGTTCTGTAAAATTCTAAATACATTCGTAGTAGCTAGAACATAGTCCACAGTACTACTGTTTTTACAAGTTGTCCCGCCTATATTTTTATCACTGCCAAATCGGCTATTAACAATGTAGACTTCATTATTTTTACAGAATTCAATTAACTTATATCCATAATTATTCACAATGGTATCTTGAACAATTCTCTTAAGCGGTATATTATAGCTTTCAAAGACCAATGCCCGTTCAACAATATCGGGTTGAAAAATATCTGTACATCCATTTAGATGCGCTAGAAAATCATCAGAAATGAAGAAATCATTCAAATGACCAACTCTGGCATTAAAGTCGCCCATAAGACAAAAACATTTAGATTCATTTGTAATATTAATTAACTCTTGTTCTATTTCTATAAAACAGTCGGGTGATGCATATCTACTACCTTCAGGCGGTATGTAAACAACGCCGCATAATAAGTCGTCAGTGGAGTTTAGTAACATTTTGTCTAATTTAAACCAAAACACATATTTACAGTCTGTGTTCATTATTTTTATATACTTAACAATGTTATCCCTGACCGCCAAGATGATTCCACCAGAGCGGGTATTTGTAAGTTTACGTCTGTTTTTCATGAATGTTACATATCCTGGTATTTGAATATTATCACAGTCGTCGGTTTTGGTTTCAGTGAAACCTACCACATCATAATTCGTAATAAAGTCTGTGAATTCTTGATAATTTAACTTATTTTTTACACCACATACGTTTAAGGAAAGAAACTTAAGATCACTCGTCGCAGTCCGTTCTCCCGCGGGTCCCTATTTACCAGAAGGAGTTGATCCTTGGCGTTGTCTTTTGTTTGGCTGTCGGTCACTTCGGGGTGTCTGTTGACTCGCATGGCTTGGTCCAGTCTGTCGCGTAGATGCTGTTTGACGGGCGGATTCCACAGGTGAAGTATAAATCTCACCCTCAATGTACAGGACATCGCGGACCAGCTTTGCGCGTTTTTTCTCTTTCTTGGCCTGACGCATGACAGGGTAGAGCTTTTTTCTCCTCTCTTCAATTTCCGGGGGATATTGTTCATTCACCCAGACATTTGATCCTTTCAGCTTCTGTGCCGCATGTGTTCGGATGAACTCCCTATCCTTGTAATATGTAAATTTGGCCACAATATTTCGTGGGTGTTCATTAAATTCGTTCCATCTGCCCATTCTGTGAACACGTTCAAAAGAGATTTCGTACTCGAGCTTGTATTTTTTCTGGAGGAAATCCTGTAGCAGGGCCTCGGTGTCTTCCCCTCTTTGTTCCGGGATTCCTGAGAACACGAGGTTATCCCTCATGGACCGCGCCTTGAGATCCGTCACTGAGTTTTGTAACTTTTCATTAGCGTCTTCCATTCTTTTCATTTTATCAGCCATAATATTTTCGGAAAGTTGTTGTTCTTGTCTGTACTGTTCTAAGCTTTTCCTGTTGTTGTTTATTACGGTTCTATTTGCTTCTGCCGTTTCCTTAACTGAATCGAACACTTCTCCTAAGGAGCTCACATTGGTTTCTAGGTTTTTGAATTCGGATTGCACACTTTTTACATCATTATCTAGCTTCTTTGCGCGGGATTCCATTGCGTCAATAGAGCCCCGAATTTCTCTTAAAGACAAAATTTCTCCCTCAATCGTGTTCAAACGATTTTCTAGATTATCGTTTTTTAAATCAATGCTCGTAAGTTTTGTGTTCATTTGGAGTAGGAGGGTATGAATAGATTCCAAAGTCACATCACCCTGAATATTTACTGTTGGCTGACCATATATGATTGAGTGACTTTCCTCAAGAAGTTTTGACGTGTTCATTTCAGACATTGTTCAGTTGTAGTAATTCACTTTAATGCTAGTTTGTAATAAATTGCATTTGTACAATCAGACATAAGTCTACATAAGTTTCAGGACACAGGTTTCGAGACCACGGATCGCTGACTACTACACTATTCAATACGGCACAAACAAGACGTGGGGTGAGTTGATCTCACGGACACACACACAAATAGATATATGTACTTGTGTAGAAAGTTTTTGATAGCATAGGTAGTTCTTACAACCTAAATAAATTCAATAGTTTCAACAGAGTTGGGTCCTCCTTCACAAGACATATGCATATGCAGATTTACAGTTCTCTTATAGATGTTTAAGACTTGTTTTTTTAAGTTTTCACCGGAGCCCAAAACAACAACGACTTACCGGCTCGATGACCTCTGACTCCGCTCAACGAATGACATTTAAATTTTGATTGCCTATTAAAAATGCCCTACTGAAGCATTTCAAATATTAAAATTGGAAAAATATTTTTTTTACCAAAATAGTGACCATGCCCCTTTAATGTTATCCAATTATTTAATTGTCGCTCATATAATTATTAGAAAATTGATATTAGTGCGTTTATTTCAGTTATGAGTTCCATGTGTTTTTAATGTTTTTTTGAACTGCAATGCCGTAGTTCTGTTAAATATGGATACGAATAGTTTAAACAGGTATGGTGTAATTTAAATGTAAGTTTGTTTTAAACATTTTCATTTTAGGTTAAATGATTAAGATATCAGTTGTTTATTTTCTCTTAATCATAATCCTTGAAGTTTTATTAATTTTTATGTAAATTGACCAAGGAACAGTACAAACGAGTTAACTAGCCATGAACTTGAATAAAAAACAAAATTGTAATTCATTAAATCGACCTTTGGAGATCTATTAATTGTTTATTAAATCTTTTAATCCTATGAAACTTTCTTTAGAAAATACTCAATTTTGAAAGAAAAAAATGGATAGGTAATTAAACTATGAAAAAATTAAATCAGAAACAGAAGTTGTGCATGGTTTTTTGGTTTTATCTCTATTAGATAATGGACTTTTGCCCAACACTACAGATTTCTTTTCTCGGAAACGACTAGATTGGCCGCTTATATACACATGTAGCACGCTGGGTAATAATTAAAAAGAAACTCGATCAGTTGTTTATCTTGAAGGATATAAAAAAATCATTTTATTGTGAACAATTCACACTGATTGAAAAAGTAATAGAAATTGACAAAAACGCTCTAAACTAATGCATGAATATGCAACATTTAAAAAGACCATTCTGTAACATGGGAAATAGGCGTTATATAATTTCCTATCATTGAAAAAATATCATCTCGCATAATCGTTCCCTGTAAATTTCTTTTTCATTGAAAATCTTGTTAATAGGTGATACAAACTGTTGTGCTGGAATAAGAAATGTTCAGAGTTTTTGTTATTTCTGTTGATTACACATACAAATCGTGTACATCTTACTCAACCTATGTGAGACGGCCAAAGATTTAGTGTCCTGTAATTTTGTGAAAACCTTTATTCAAGTATATACGTATTCCCACACTTGAAAAGAAAAGGATTTTTTTTTATTGCGGTACACTTTAAACTTTACTTTGCTCTTAATTTTTTGGATAAAAGTACATGATAACTAATTTTGATAGTCTACTTAATATGTTACCACAATTGCAAATTATATGTAGAAAGAAGTGTACCTTTATATTTCTTAGAGAAAAATAATAAACGAACAAGAATAATTGCTCACTTCACTTTTTATCTTGCTACTGCATTTTGAAAAACGATCCTACGTGTTTTTTTGCATACAACCTCCCAAACACACAATCACCATTCGTAAGGGATGATAAAATAAATCGAAAATTTATTTTTAAAAAAATGTTCCAGTCACAGATGTTTTCCAATATACCAAAATTGCCACATTTAAACACGCATAGATAAGTGGCTCATACAGCTTCAAAACTAAGTGACAGTGAATTAGGAAACCCCGGAATTAGCACAGGATATTAGCTCTATTACAATACATTTTAAAGACAACAAGGGACGTTATTGGGGTAATTTGGTCAAATCTTGAAAACAATAAGGTTTTATACTTATAGTCATGGTTGAAAATTTTATCTTTCTAATGATACATAACATGTCTTACAATCTGGATTTTGTACTTGGTGCAAATGCGGTGTTTAGAAATAATTACGTCAGTTTTGACATTCGTTCTATTCGACACAACGTCTTTTATGCACACACGAGGGCTGTCCTATAAGTTCGTGTACATCGCGTTTTTGTCATTTTAAATAGGTTTATATATACATATTCAATACTGAAATGTATATCATAAAATTTCAAATCAGATTTAAGTATTTTTCTTAAAATTAAACTAAAATTTTGCTGTATTTAAAGGTCGCGGAAAGTACGCACAGTCCAATGTAAAAATATAACAGTCTTTCATCCATAAATAAATGATAAATGTAGGTGTGTAAAAATATTACATAAAGCTTAATCTATCTCTGCTTAGAATAATTTATCTTGATGACCAAGAAGAAATAAATAGGAAGATCGATTTATTTTACCACTAAGACTGCACCATAAAACGTTCGTATTTTAATAACAACTCTCTCTCTCTCTATCTCTCTCTGTTAAACTGAAGTTACCACTGTATTTTCTGTACTTTATATGACTTTACTATCCATCTTAATACGGTAGTACAAAAAACAATATCTGCTGTATTTTTTAAGTTTCAGATGTCAGCAGTGTGTGTCTGCATTATCTGTAATCAGAGAAAGTTTTATGTCGTTATTTACAAATTACAGAAAGTACAGTGGTAACTTCCGTTTAACAGAGAGAGCGAGAGAGAGAGAGAGGGAGAGAGAGAGAGAGAGAGAGATCCTCAATTAACACCAAGGTGTATCGTTTATCCTTTCCCCTCTCCAGTTTGGGATACCCCTAATACATACTGGAAGGCTTTCTTACACCTGTGGTGTATACACGAGAGCTACCGTTGGCGCGTATACACTAACAACAATACACAGGGCACGTCATCATTAATGTGACGGAATTCTTACCTTACCTTTAATCGATATTTGGGATGAATCACAAGGTGTGATTATGAATAAAAATATTTGTATTTTTAAGGCATCTAATCTATTCTTCGCCTATATTACATTTATTGCAAGTTCAATTTTCAAATTTTCTCTGGCTGTATTATAAAATATTAGCTAGTTTGTACATTAGTTTAGAATTTTTCATTCCTTTCCACCCATAAATTGGACAAGTATGTTAATATACGTGTTTTTTCCTATATCATAAAAATCATGACCCTTAAGGGGTAAGGGTGGGGGTAGCGTAGAGTACCCATAACTTCATTTACTTCCTTTCGATTCAATTTACCACAAGTTCCCGAAAAAGTGTGGGGGGGGGGGGTTAAGCCAACGCCACGATAATTCACTTTTTATGTACATTTAAGAAAAAATGTTTGCTGCGAGAAAAAGTGGGAGGCCAGGCCCCCAATACCCCATGTACCTGACGTTTATCTTATGCTGTAAAAATTAAATCTGAAATTGATTGTTTTAGATGAAGAAGTTTACGAATTGCAGTAGAACCCTCGCTATAATAGCGCTATTTTAAAATCCCCATAGTTCACAACCATTTGAAAAAAGGATGGTACAATCTTTAGTTATCAAACAAATCTAGATGACACTTTTTTCTTTAAATTCCCTTTTCTGGTCTAGATTCTATTGACATTGGTAATATTGAGAGTTGATCCCTTCTTTTGTTTGTTTGGTTTTTTTTCTTCGATGAATTAGAATGAGCGCCTCAATTCCCTTGCGCAGTAATACTTTGACTGATATAAATTTCAGATTCTATTGAACAAAGTGCGTTCAGGGTTCAACAGATTGTTATAATTGGCATGTTAGGTCACCAACGGATGCAAATGGTTGCAATCGGTAGCAATTGGTTACCAACGTGTACCATCGGTGTACTTTCGATTTTAAACGAGGTCACCAAATCTACAGGCAGCCTAGAGCTTAGGCAAGTTTGGTGCGTGACGTCATCAGAAGAGTTCAACATGGCGGGACTGGAGAAGTCACTAGGCCTCGGCGAAGATCTTTTTTCAATTGTTATTGATATAGACGACAGAAAACAAACATTTTTAGTCAAACAGTCGGCAGCAGCATTCATTTCTGAGAGTATGTATAAAGTATTTTTACTTTCCAAGTTAGCTACGGTGTTTATGTTTGTAGGCCAATACATGAGTTGATTTAATCCAAGATTCCTCTGATTCTAACCCCTGAAAATGGGATTAGAATCGGAGGAATCTCTGATTAGGGTAGATCTGGACTATGTGTTATGAACGCTTTTAACTCCATAAATGATCTGACTGTAGATATATCTGATGAGTTATTCACATACAACACGTGCACGTTTGTTGACAGACTACAGAACTGTAACATATGTCCACGATTTTCAATTTTACACATATATTAATCTTAATTTTTAATTAAAAACAAATCTTTTGTTATTAACTTGAAATATTAATTTGATGTAATTTGTAATAAATGTATATACACACACTCACACACCCCTTATTGTATGTTGATTAAAATTAGCAATATATGATTAAATAATTTAAGCTATTTTATTATTTCTGCTACATTTTACCGTCAATTCTACTAATATTTGCATGCTAATCTTCTGTCTAGAAACTAGATATGAAATTGTTTTGGTCTCTATTTCTTGTAGATAATTATTAGGAAAGGCTGGTTATATTAGATTGTTTACAAAAACATCAATGCCAGTGGTGTTTGGAGTAAACTTTATATTACCATGAATTTTCATTTCTTATTTACAGATTATGAGGATTTCAAGAAAGCCATTCAAAACTATTTCTTCCATAAAAAGGAAAGTGCATCCCTCATGGAATATCTCAGAAATGTGGAAAGTTTGACGAAAGAGTACCTAGACAAAAGGTCTGCAGGTCCAAGTACCAGCAATGAGCCCACGCCTAACAGCAACACTAGCAAGGATGATGCATGTTCATCCACCAACCCCAAGACCAGGATCAATGAATACGATGATACCCCATGCTTTGGGAATGACTGCAGTGAGGACAACGCGTACGTGGACACAGAAAAGAAGGGAAGACTAGAATGGGGTATCTACATGTCCAGAAAACTTCTTTCCATCTACAAGGAGAATGCAGACACATTGCAGACAACCAGAAACAAAAAGAGACCTCCAGAAATATTAACATCACAGGGGAGCAAGCAAGAGAAAGGTTTTATACTTTGAAAAGAGGATACAGAAAATATGTTTTGGAATCAAATAAGTCAGGAAACAAGAGGCCACGACCTTTCCTCCTTGAAAAAGAAATGGAAGAAATTCTTGCGAAACACCCAACATTTGCTCCAGTAGCAGCTAGAGTCTCTCTTACTAAAACTGGCACTGAGGATTCAGATGAGGAAGAGGATGACGAACCACAGGTTAACACAACTCCGCCCCCAGAAAAAAGGAGGAAGAAGAACAAAACAGAGGAATTGCGCAAAATCTTAGAAGAAAGGGATGACAAGTTTTTGAATACTCTCCGGGAAATGCAGGAATAGCAAAATGCTGTATTGAACAAAATAATTGAAAAGCTTTCTTAAGCTGTCAATTTGGTAAGATGCATGTACGAGTAATTTGCAATGCCCTTTACTAATTATTTTCCTGCAGAGAGGAAAGCTATTCTAATTAATGTTATACAGTGTAAAGTGTTGCATACAATCGATCATGTTCATGAAATTTGTTCATCTTTTATTTTTGTAACTTTATTTCCTGATAAATTTTGTTATACAAAATTGTACATGAAACTTTTAACAAAACATATGTTTTCTGTTTTTGAAACAACACATCATGTCTATTGTTGAGTGGCTAACTCTAAAATTCAATTTAATTGAACAAGATGCTGCATTATGTCATTTCGTAGTCGTACACCATTCATTTGATAGCCACTAGGTCTTGATTCTGCATTATCACAAGCATGGTTGTCGGTGTTATCGTCATCAAACAGATTAAAATTTTCCACATTCATTTTGATGCAAATATTGTGTAAAACACAAGCTGAAAGAATGGTTTTGACAATCAAGTTCATGTCGCAAGCATCAAATCTAAGCAGACGTCTAAATCTGACCTTTAAAAGCCCAAAACCTCTTTCAATAACTTGTCTAATCTTGCTGTGACACACATTAAAGAGACGTTGGCCTCTTGTTAAGTTACTTAAGTCTCTAAATGGTGTCACAAGCCAGCTTAGGAGTGCAAAAAGCTGAATCCCCTAGCAAATAGAATCCTGGATGAAACAGATCATCCAACTTGACAAACAATTCTGATGATCTGAGTACAGACGCATCGTGGTTGCTGCCTGGATTGGCCGTCCAAACATATGTGAATTGCAAATTTGCATCACATGTAGCTAAAAGTACCACTGAATGAAACTTCTTTCTATTATAATACGCATTAGGATTTTCTCTGGGAGCCTTAATAGGAATGTGCGATCCATTAACTGCCCCAAGTACATTGAGGAATCCCGAGATCTCTCCAAATGCATCACTTGTCTCGTGGGCTTTTGCACCACGAGGCCACTGTATAACAGATGGCATTATTTCGTCCTCTAATGTTCTTGCAACTCTCGAAATACTCAAGTGAAAGGAACTTTTTCCTACGTCAAACCTATCCGTCATTGACCGGAAACTCTCCAGATTACCTATTGGTGGATGATTGAAAAAAAGATGTAGATTTCTAGATTGTACAAATGTTTGTTAAAGGCTTAGACAATATATTTCAATTTATCTTAGTAACAGAATATAAATGATGATAATTACTTGCATTGATATAGCAAATTGTACAATTTCAGAACCCACCTATGTACCATAGGAACATTAGAGTATCCTTAATAGGGTCAACTTCTGGCCCATGTGGCTTGTTGTACGTTTCACAATTGCCTATTTGCGTCGATAAGCAATCAAAAGAATCTCTTGTAAGTCTGAAATGACTTCTAAATTCATCAGGCATATACCTTGGTATAATTTGGTCATAATAGTTTCTTATTCTTGTGATCTCCTCTTTTTGTTGTAGAAAAGTTTCTGCAAGTATGCTTGTGGTGCTAATATGGTTAATCATTGCGAAATAATTTTGACCACTCTGTGTTTGTAAAGATGTTAAAACTGCTCTAAGAATTAACTTATTTTTGTCCTCCATTTTTCTTATTTCATGGTTTAAAATGGTAACAATTGGTGACCAACTGTAACCAAGGGATACCATTTGTTTTAATTTGACCAAATGTCGTTCATAGTTCTACAGGTAAAAATTGCTACAAATGGTAGCATTCGGTTACAATTGGCTACCATAGTTCACCGATGGCAACCTAATGCTGCCAGCGGTCGTTTCCAAATCCACCAATGGTACAACTCTGAACGCACCTAGTGATATTTCTTTGGTCGAGGAAAGTTTCGACCAATCGGTAAAAGGGGCATGTAGATTTCAGTCCTGTCAGTTTCTTCAGAGTCATGAATTACAATCAATTTCCGTAAGAAATAAAGGGATGCATTCTTGGTGGATATAGATATATTGTTATGCATATGATTTCAAAAGTCAAATCATTCTGGACATTCATTACACATCATATTAAAGAGAACTTGGATGGTCACGTGAACAAATCATGTGAAGGCTGAATGGATTCTCATAAGATTTAATTTTAATTGGCAGTTGGTAATAGAGTTGGAATAACCCTATGTAAAAAAAAACAAAACATGGTAAATGTTAGCAAATATTTGGTGAAGTTGAAGCGGGTTAGTTACATGGATATTTTGAGTTTAACTGTTACAAGCTAGGACTTTGACAATTTCAATATCAGAAGGAATGATATGACCCATTAATGGTTAAACAACATTTATAAGCCTTTCTATAAGTTGTATGATAAATATAGATGTTGCGTAAAATGTTAGCAAAAAGAAATAACTTTTTAAAATGTGAATTTTTTTTTTATGTTCATAACTATATAGTCAACGTCATAAAGATAATCCACTCAAAGCACAAAATAGTTTTTTAACTGATCACCACAATAAAGAACGAAACGTTTATGCATGTTAAGCAAGCCTATCCTTATCGAAAACACAAATGGACACCACGTGAAACCTATTACCAAAAATATCGATACAAAGCTCTTTGTTAATTTTTTTCCGCACAAGTAAAATATAGTTACCATGGTTGCTTTGTGCTCTATTTATTCTCTGCTCGTTGGAATATAATTTTGACGCACAGGAAAAAAATTAATGTTGGTCGTACACCACAGATAGGGATACTGTGGCTCCTGTTGCAGGGATCTGTCTTGTTATGACTTCCTTCCGCGGATGCACACTCATTCTCCGTAATTGAAGCCCCACGTAGTTGATTTATTTCCACGATGTGTTTCAGAACATTACGAAAGCTTGCGATTGTGTTCGGGCTTGTTATACATGTACATGCACAGACAGAAGGTATGTGGAATTCCTTTTAAATTTTTTTTTGGTAGTCGTTTTAACAGGATCATTAAGAACTGTTGGTAGTCTGTTTCAGCAATTTATTGAAATCCTGTCTATTTCATTGTCGCTTATTCAAACATTAGAAAATTGAAAACAACAAAATTCTTTGCAAACAATATTAAAGCATTTATTTCAATTAAGGTTAGTATTAGTTTCATATGTTTAGAATTTTTATATTAACTGCAAGTCCGTTGTTCTGTTAAATATTAATACGTAAAGTTTATTCCATATATTATAACAATGTTTAAAACAACTTGCTTTTAAAAGTTTTTTTCTTGTTTTATGTTTAAGATACTGTGGAATCATTTAAATTAATGGAGGCAAATTTTCGTTGATTGAGTTTTTGCTTATTCGTGGGAATGTAATTTGAAGGATGCGTCGGTTTTTAGTTTCAATAAGATAACAAACTCTTTCAAAATTTGGTTTCGTCAGGGATGTAAATTCGTGGAGGAGGGTAACCCACAAATACCATGAGAATTGAGCCACCACGAATTCTAATGATTTCACAGTATTAGCTTTAAATTCTCTTTCGATTATATAATCTTTAAAGTTTAATTTCTTATGGATATTGAACAAGGAACAGTACAAACGAATAACATCTGTTATGGACTTCAAACAAACCAAAATTGTAACTCATTTAATCGACTTTTGGAAAATATCTGTTATGTAAGGGTTGTTACACGGTTGCCTCGGGCGCGCAAAACGCGTCCTCGTCAAGCCGTGTAACAACAAATTTGTCGCATGTTCTTTGTTTCTAGATTGAAAGATAAACTTATCAAGGTTTGATTGGTAAGAACCAATTGGGTCAACAGTAAGATATACATATGCATTCACTCTGGTCAAATCTTTAAGCGGTTGACGAAATGGCAGAGGAAGCGGTTTGTTTTACGGACATACAAGAAATAGAAGTGTGATAAATAACACAAGTTCAAAAAATCCATCCTATGACAAAGTTTATCGTATGGCTGACCCAGGTGATTGGTCAAATGACTAATCAATAGACACTTTTCATTCAAAAAGACATGTGCAGCCATCAATGATATACCACAGGAAATCAAATAGAAATTGGTGGTCATTAGAGTGGAACCATGCGACAATTATTAATAATTATGTTTTAATCTAATAAACCTTCCTATAGAAAGTACTCAAGTTTTAAAGAAAATAAATAGGAAAGTAATTGAAGCACTGTACATAATGTACATGAGAGTTAAATTGGAAACAGAGGCCATGATTTTTTGTTTTCATCTCTATTACATTTTTACTCAAAGATTTCTTTTCTCGGAAACGACTAGGTTGGCCGCTTATGTAAACGATGTAACGCCTTGGGTAAACATAAAAAAGAAACTCGATCAGTCTCTTATCTTTGCGGCTTTAAAAATCACGTCATTGTAAACTATTTACACGTACCCATATTAAAATCGGCCGACTTTGCTGCTTCGTCGCAAACCAGGCCACATCTGGGCAAGACAATAAGATGATGAAAAAATAATTACATTTCATAAGAAATAAAGGTTTTGTTTTTGATTTTGTAAAACAGATTAAATTTCTCGCATATTTCAAAATCACTGATTGTAGACTCTATAAAAAAACATTATACATCAGTGTCTATGATTCAATACTTAATTTTGCAAAAATTGCATATGTATTCTGCTTGTTCAAAGCTTTTTTGCGTTCAATAGATTAGAGGTCAAAAAATAAAATTGGAAACGTTTTATTATTCTGTTGCACTTAAAATGTGTAAGAACCAGCTATTTGTTCCCTCCACTTTTAAACTAGCTACTCAATTGTGTAAAACGATTCAACGTCCATTACTTTGAATACATGCCACTTTCCAAACGCTCAACAGATAAGTGGCTAAGTGATGGTGAATTTTGAAATACCGGTGTTATATAGTGCCTTTTCCCCCTAGCCAACTTTCCCCCCGGAAAAATGGCTATATAGCAGTTCTTCCCCCCGGAAAAATGGCTATATAGCAGTTTTTCCCCCACGGAAAGCTGACTATATAGTGGGGTTTCTCCCTTTTTATAGCCAGATTACCCCCACGGAAAACCTACTACATAGTAGATTTTCCCCCTTTTTTACATTCCGGTCATGTTTATGGCGGACCATTCTTGGCAATAATTTACAATAACTGATATGATATTAATTTCTTATAGTAAAGGATAATTATGGCATTTATTAATACACAGAATAAAATACATGGTTTTTTTCACCCCTGATATAAACAAAGGCACGCGCCTTCATACCACTCCTGTGTCATCACCTTTTTGAAACACCTTTTACATGGACTTCGGAATACCTCGAATCATTTTCATCTAATCGATGCTTATCTACAGTTTAGACTTCGACGCTATGACATTGACATTTTTCACATTCACAGAACACGTCAGAATACATTTGAGTGAAAATACACCGGTTTGGATCTTTAATTTTCCCATGTATTATCATCTATGTATAAGCTTCTCCTACGAAACTAACTGACTAATCTTGACTTAATTTTGTAGAGGAAGGGAATAAGAAGTGGAAATGTGTTACTCCCTTCGTCCAAAGGCTATTAATTTTAAATTAATACCGTTAGAATTGACGATCTTATAATTTATATAATCATATATTTCTACTTATAAATATCAAACGAGAGACAGCTAGGGTGCAATGATATGATGAGAAACTGAAATGTTTTACTTCGATTGATGGGGTTCTAATTCATGGGTAAGGGGTGTTATAATTGATATAGTATTAAAGGCATGTGTAAAGTTAGTATTTACAATTTTGTTTTAAAGTCCCGCATATTCATATTCACGTTTTTAAGCACATTTTTAACGAAACGCAAGGTTTTATGATGTAAATATTTTTTCAAAAAATGAAATGGCTTAAAAAACAGAACAAAGTCGATATCTTTGCTGGTTACTTTGGAAAATGTGAAATGGAGCCCGAACTAACCTTATGTATATATCATAATTCACTACGTGCTAATTTTTCCGCTTTTTTATTTTGCAACGTGATTTATAAATATACAATTTTGAAAACGATGCCATATAAAACAAGATATACAATTCACTTACCTAAAAATCGTATACTAGTACTTAATTTATTTATTTCATATTTTTGCAATAAAGATTTACTTGTGAACCATATTATTTCTTCGAACAATGAAACAAGGGTAATTAGAAATAAAAACTAACACATTTTTTGCGATGAGCTAACTTATTCTTTTAAATATAAGCTTGTTCTTCTAATCAATTGGCAAGTAAAAAAAAGTCGTATATCAAGTGCGCTTTTGTTGGGTATTTATTTTTGTTTTTCGGTTGCTACTTTTATGAAAAAAAAGAAGATGGATGGATAAGGCGTGTAAAATGCCCATACACGGTCGGACAAGCTACTGAAAAATCAAAATATCAATTAATCGAGCTGATATTTTTTCAAACATTTTTTTAAAACAATATACGTTTTTCATATAATTGCTTTTTAACCTATAAACATTTTCAATACTTGGAATATGTTGACTCAAACAGGCGTATACTTATCACAGCCTGCAAATATTGCAATTCTTTATTACCTCAAGGCATTTTCTTTTATAGAGTGGGCCTGTGCTCCATATTTTTCTCATAGTGTAATTAAGGTCTATTGGAAAACAAACCGATTTCAATCAACAAAAATGTGGAGAGATGACCCACTATGCATTAAAAATATAATTTTGTATCCCAACAACTTACCGCTTTGAAAAAATAATAGAAGTCCGTAAATTCGTGGTCAAAGTCACACATAATATTTAAACAGCCCACTTTGTTGTGTCTGAAATGGCTCAGTGGTTAGAGTACCTGACATAAGCTAACCTTATATATCTAGGGTTTTTATGTTATGGGTTCGATACCACAAACATTTCTGGCAATATTTTTTTCTTATCTTTTTGTTTTAAAATATATTTAAAACTGAATATAGTTAGAAATTGTGCTTTTGCAAACTTGTATTATAATATATATTAATCGATTTAAGGTGGATCTCTACACCAAATAAGTGTAGGAGATTTTTGTTGCATGCATTTGTTACCAATACTAGGCACATTATTCAACAATAATAGACCTCAAAATACAATACACTATTTTCTAGAGAATTTTTAAAATATCAGTCTGGTTCCAGATAACCCCTTATTTATTAAAATTTTAAACATTTCTGTTTTAAAATTCTTATGAAAGTGAAATGTTATTAAGTTTAGAAATGAAAAACAAAAAAATCATGAATAAAGTTTGTATGATTTTTATTGGAATCCACATAAATATGAAACTAAAATATAAAAAAATTCTTTTAAGGCAAACTGCTGGACAAAATCCCACAAAAGCCTGAAAATATAAACAATATTCGTCGGTCAATGGGATGAAGAAAAGAAATTGAATGAAATTGAAAAATTAAAGGAAATACTTAATTATTGCAAAAATCTTGGTATGAAAGATCCTGTTTAAGAGTTGTCTTTCTTTATTTTACATGGTCTCAAACATCTTGGGATCAATTTTTTAATTAATAAAAATCACGAAGAAAAATTAAAAAAAGGAACAAGTCTATGCTAAATATGTAGATATAAGATTAGTAGTGCTTCTGATAATGTTTGAAGCTGAAAAATTATACTTTTGATGAATGCATTATATATATTTAACTCTTTAAAACAAAATATTAGTAGTTAATTATATTATAAATTGCCTTTTACTTTTTTATATACAGTAGCAATTATAAACAACAACCATACGCATATTAATACATACATTAGATGTCCATAGTGATACACATGCATGTGTGGAAATGCTCCTTTTCAGACTTCTGTCTTTCCCTCATTTGGCTTGCAAATCCGGGCTTCCACTGCTATTGCTACCTAGCTGTATTTATGTTAATCAAAATACATTAGTTTAATGTCAGTTTCAATGAAAGTCTTTTACTGCAAATGTTTTTTTTTTAATTTGGAAAGTTAGAATCAATTCAAGAGATCATACTACGGTACTTTCGTTTTATATTCATCATACATATATAGTTTAAATGAAAATTTGACATCTGCTTACCTATATCGATAATCCGTCACATATGTATGATCGTCTGTTGCAGATGACATGACAAAAATGTATTGCCAATATAGCAGCAGAGCAGTGAAACTGTATATTATTTAGATTCCACGTTTTCCGTACAAAACAGCTGATAATCAATGTTAGTTAAAAGCTTTAAAACAGGAAGAAAATTGACATATTTTCTAAGCGTTTTGGCGATTTCCTATCTTATCTCCTTAGTTAGAAGAGTTCAATTAAACGGTGTATAGCTATTTTGTACCACGACATAATGTTATCAATCCGGAACACAATGGCGTTTCGAACGGAAGTCAGACATGTTGTGACGATGTAGCCTTCCACCTTAATTGGGAAAAAATAAATTCAAAATTGTATTTCACTACTAAACCGAATGGGCATTTGCGCCATCTAATTCCCCCATCTTCTTATTGATTTATTTATCTAGTTATTTATTATATCATTAGTCATCTTATGAATTGATTAAATGTTTTGAAGAATAATGAATTTACCCGCGCACCTTTTTTAAAATTTTTGTTCGTAAATTTAAAAAGAAAAGCAGAATTAACCGGAATTTTCAACCATTTTGATAAAGAAATATGTGAGTGAGTGTGTATTTTTAAATGATGTTTTTACTTTCAAATGATTGTAAAAATATGGTGATGTGGTCATCTTTAGTGTTTGAGATAAGGGGCCCTAGAAAATACACTATTCATTATAATTGGATTTCAAACATCGGGTTCGGAAAGATCAAGGGCCCCTACCATGGGGGCTAAAATTTTCAGGGTCATCTACTAGTGGTTTACCACTACCACTGTAAAGATATGGTTAGTGGTCATCTCTAGAATTTGAGATTATGGCCCCCACTTACAGAACGCTTACTATTCAATCATTATAATAGGGTTTTAAACATCGGGCCTTGAAACATCGAGGGCCCCTATCCTGAGGGCTGAAATTTTCAAAGTCATCTACAAGTGGTAAACCACTGCCACTGTGAAAATATGGTGATGTGGTCATCTCTAGTTTATGAGATATAGGGCCCTAAAGAATATAATAGAATTTTAAACATCGGGCTCTGAAAATCGGAAACAAAATTTCTCTACAACAGATCGATGTTTAGCCTGGATAAAATGTGCACAAACAGACAGACGGACTGATAGATTTACATTGTGTATTAAAAAATTCTCAAAACATTTTTCACTTACAAATTCAGAACACAGAATTATGCATATAAGTGTATATCTTGTAAAACCAAGTACTTTTTTCAATTAATTACCTAAATTAAGTTCTATGTATAATTCTATTACACACATGTTCAATTTTCAGCATTGTCTATAAAAAGTGATAAATCGGCAAAACGAAACTTAACCTGTACAGATGAATGCAGATATATGCAACCTGGGAGTGTAGAAACATTGATTTTAATCCATTCTGGGTTTCCATACTGGCACTGTACCAGTTATCGACTGAAATTTAACGTTTTCTTTTCGTAATTCCTTATTTCTTGATATTTTTGGATAAAACTTGACATACTTTAAAAAGTGAACTCCTTATTTATCAATCTGTTAGTTTATATCATTTTTTAGAACCCAAA
Organism: Magallana gigas; assembly: GCF_963853765.1. Taxonomy (NCBI): domain Eukaryota; kingdom Metazoa; phylum Mollusca; class Bivalvia; order Ostreida; family Ostreidae; genus Magallana; species Magallana gigas. The sequence goes on along the minus strand of NC_088858.1, from coordinate 14,294,523 downwards.
ACATCTTGTTTTGTGCTTTTAAGCACGCCCCGAATTTGCCGAGATTTTACGATTTACTGTACCAGTTATCGGCTTCGTGATAATAACATAGTAAAAATTCGTGTTCATGTTGATTTTATACTCTGCTAAATGTAGTTTGAATTATGCCCCTTTGCTAGGTCAGACTAAAGTATTCGGGGTCATGATACATTATAAACAAAACTCATAAAATAATTCGTTTATTATCATACGGTAATACACCAAATCGTATACTATTCAATACATAATTGTGCAATCAGGCGTTCAATTGCGCTACGAATTTCTCGGAAATTCGTGAATTCCTTTTGTTTATACATGTTAAATGTATTGATTTTATATGTCAAATCAAAGAAGGGATATAATAACGTATCACAAGGAGGTAATATTCTATTTTTAACTTATTACGTCACTTCCCCCACTGCTGAAAGTGCAAAGATGTAAAATCAGCGGTAAACAAGGATCGTTTAAGCTCATGTATAAAACATATTCAAGAAAGTTTTCAAGCAAACTTACTTTTCTTTAATCGAAAAAGACGACTGAATTAAAAATCTTGGATTGTCGCGTGCTATAAACCCGAACTCTCAGTTTAGCCGATAACTGGTCTTAGCCGATAACTGGTACAGTACCAGTAAATATTTTGTATAAAATCTGAACCAAAAACGTGAGGGAGAAACCCTACTATGGGGGAAAAGCTACTATATAGTGGCTTTTCCCCCCGAGGGGAAAGGCTACTATATAGTAGGTTTTCCGGGGGAAAAGCTACTATGGGGGAAAAACTGCTATACAACACCGGAATTATGACAAAGGGCTTGGTCTATTTCAATGTATTGGACAAATAAACTTATTTTTATTTGTTTGAAGAAACAGTATACGATATAATGTGGGTTGTTTCATAATCCAATTTCCAAAGATGACCATGGGGGTAATTTTCAACAGCAATACAAAGTTAAACACAGTTCCAAACAACGGTTTTATACAAAGAATAGGAACTTCTACATCGTCTTCTCCAGAGTCTATTGAGATTCTCCTTGTCTTCTAATTGAGGGACGGCACCCTTCAGAAGGAATGAAAAATGTATGTTGAACAAACGTAAGTTCACATATAATTACTCAAATCAAAAAACATATTATCAGTACACGTAATACTTCTGAATCTTGTTCTGATATCCTTTTTATGTAAGGATCCTTAAACCAATTATGTTTCATGATATTTCATCATTGAAAAATTTCCCACATCTTGGCATATGTGTTTAACTAATTAAATAACAGATGTTCACATTCACATTCGGCAGACACATTTTCCACTTACAGACACTTAAATCATTATTGAGTGTACTGTAACAGTTTTATAATTTATAATCTAATTCAGCAACTTTCACATCATACATGCATTTTAGTTGTTGATCACATACATTTTCCCAAATGTTTCTTGCCGATATACCAAACAATTTGCCCCATCTTTTTCATATACAGATATCTGAAACTTCATATTCATAAAAATAAAATAGCAAAAATTACTTTTTAAACATTTTGTATTCCTACCATTGGGTATTATTGAGTATTATTTAAACACTAAAGTGCTTTTATGGCCTCTAATGCGGGTACGAAGGTCACTAGCCTTGCAGCCAAATAAATGTTTCACAGAGGGAATAGCTCATAAAATTCAGAGGTTTTTTTGGCAATAAATAATTATTACATGTATATTCATAGTTTTCATAAAACCCTTGTCTCTGAATCATTTAATCAAATATCAACAAATTAGGGAGTTAAAGTGAATTATCGATATTGTCGACCAACAACTTACACAGGAGAAACAGCCAATATATCCATAAAAGAAGATTACCATAGTAACTACAACTAGTTGAAGTCTCATCACAGAATTTTCTGTCTGCCATTTTCTTTCAGACTTTTTCAGTCCGTCTAAGTTCGTGAATTTCGTGCTCATGAATTGCATTTAATTTAGATAAGAATAGAAGAAAAAAGTCTTAGTGAATGCATAATTATACTGTAAAGTATATATTGTTAAAGTATTTTGAAGACTATAGGTTATTTTATTTCATAAGCAGATATTTCAGATATACCAAAAGGTGTGGCTTATTGATGACAAGATCTAGTATTTCAGGGGAACTCATGATTTATCAAACTAATGTAAGGTTCACCTAATTTTTTCGAAAAAAAAAATATTGCAATTTTATCAGCTGAGTAGCTGAGTTATTCATCAAATTTTTGCAAGTTTGATAAAACAAATTTCAGATAAAGGTTCATATTTGTGAACATTCCTGAATGGTATAATATGGGACCTTATCATACATGTAGGTATTTTATAGAGATCAATATGATATACATGTATATATTAACATCATAGGCATGTTTCACCTAGGATGTAAATATATACATGTTTCGCCGATATAAAATTTGTTGCAACCATCACATATAAAGGTATATATTAAATTTTTGGATTGACATGACATGTCCAAATTTATGCAGAATCGTTTTCCCCTGAAGTCAGTCGAGCTGCCTTGAGAAAAAAAAAAAGAAAAACATTTATTCAAACTTTAAAACCTTGCCTCAACAGACTGCTATAATTTAACTTTTTTGTGCATTGTGTATATTTTTCATTTAATGAAGGAGTCTTCTCATTATCAAACATACTTCTTATAATAAGAAATTCATGAAATTTTGACACAGTCAAACGGATCATATTACCAAATGATTCTATCAGTTTAATCAAATTTGACTTTTTTGTTTTCGCATAAAGGTCAGGTCAAGGTCACTACCTTTTTCCTAAACATAAAGGATGATAAAAATAAATGTAGCTGTTTGTAGTTCTGTAGACATTTGTTTAAAATTTGAAGATTCTATTCTTCAATGAAATGATAGAGTATCAGAATGTCTATCAGCTTATACTACTAAATTGGAATAAATATTTAAACTAAAATTGATATTGCTTAGCCCGCATTTCCTCTAATTTTCTTAAATTTTAAAGAAATTTCGATTATTTTTTTATGCTTCCAATAATAAAATATTTCTGATTTTTATGTATTAAGAAGATATAAATTGACAGAAAAGCTAATATATTGACCATTAAATAAAAGAGAAAAACTGATTTAAGTGATTTTTTCGCAAAAAACAACGTATAGAATGGGCGTTTTAAAAAGCTTATAAAAATGTAATTTGATAGGCAAATCGTATTTTAAAAACATATTCTGAAACTTAAGTATCATATTATTAGTTTACATTAAAAACGTAAAAAAAATCCAACATTAATGTTACTGTTTTTAAAACGCTAAAACAGACTCATTAATCTGCCGCAATTCTGAATTGCGAAACATGTGATATTTTCCTACGCCAATATTACGCCAAAAATATAGTCCTTGTTAGATTCTAAACATTGATTACTTTTTCTATGCCAAGTTGTATGATAGTAAAAAAGAAAGAAAAATATTTAATCTTGATTAAATGAAGAATTAATCAAACTTTAACTATGACGTCATTGTATTGATGACGTCACCAAGAAACGTTATAATTGTTATTTTAAAAACGGCTGAAGATTGAATGAAAGAGCTAACGTTTTACTCTGTGTTGTCTTTCATTTTTAAAATTTTATTTATATAAAACCGGACACTGTGATATTTTTTGGATTTAACTATATATAAAGTGTTAAAGACGTGATTATGACGTCGAAACATAGTGACGTCAAAACATTTGTATAACGTTGTCTATTTTACATGCAAAAAATATTTAGAATGTATATATGTACATGTGTATATATATATATATATATATATATATATATATATATATATATATATATATATATATATATATATATATATATATATATATATATTTTATTTTAAGTATTTCAAGTCGGAACAACTCTCAGGCTTTCTTGCAACGTACCTGAGTCTTTCTCGAAGGTAAATTTCCTTTCTCTTTTTTCACATGTTTATGCAATATATAAAGACACGATCCGTTAGATAATAACAATTGTATTCATCTTAGAATGTATTCTGCTTCATATTTTCATACGGTGCCTGAGCACGTGCACTTGTTGTAATAAATTTTTTAAAGTTTACCCTACATTATTAATATTTAACTATATTGTGAACATTTTTTACAGAAGTGTGTGTCTGTCTGCGCACGAATTCTGTGTTTCCAAAATTATAAATATCTCTTCGTCTTTCATGAATGCATATATATTACACGGTTGTGTTATGTCAAAGATAGAGAACACAAAGAAATGTTTGTTTTATTTCGTAACAAATCTAGTTCACATGGGAAAACTCTGCAACGCTGTTAGCGGAAGTGGAGAAAGGTAGTCCACAAATGACGCCCTCGGACCCAAGAGTTAGCGTCGATACAAACGAGAATTTTGGGGAATTATCCATCCGGAACATTCTTGAACACGATGCCGGGGAGTATTCTTGCACCGTGGAGTTTTCTGATCGACGGCCCCAAACCACTACATATACAGTCTGCATTGTTGGTAAAACTTTTAAAGGTTTTGACATGAATTTAAGATTTAGAAAATGCATAATGATTTTGACCTTAAGATAAACAACACAAACGATTGCTGATAACGGTTAGTGAATGATTCTAAACAGTCTTTTTGGTGCTAGAACCATTATGACGACATAATTTATTTGAAGTATCAATTTCCCGTATTTTACTTCTTTAAAGCAATTATGTAGAAAGTTTTTTGACATTCTAAATCAAATCATGGAAAAAGTAATTCCAATACCTATATTCAGTTTGACATTTTAAAGAGGAGCTCAAAAACTTGCTTAATGCAGTTTTATAGAGACTGTATGCATTCTAGATATATTTCATTAGTCAAAAATGAACAAAAGTTCGAGATTTGTTACTTATTTCCTTCACATTTCATAGAAAAAGACAGTTTTTAACATGATTTTTCCTTGTGTTTATCAAACATTTAAGCCCCGCAACGCCCTATTGTTTTGCCTCGGACTCGAATGTCTCGACGTCATTGAATGAATCGAGTCACGTGATTGCTTCATAATTTCTTTACACGGCGGACGTCAACATTTAAACGGCAACATGGCGGACGGAAGATATACACAGTGAAAAGTGATAAATATTCAATCTGTCATTTTCAATGAAGGAAATAAGGTACAAATCAAGGAATATTTTTCTGTTTTAGACATATGAAATATACCAATAATGCTCAGAGTCTCTCTAAAAACGGGAAATAAAATGTTACTGGCCTCTTCTTTAAAATGATAATAAAAATGAATATAGGTATCCAGATTACTTTTTATAGGATTTCCAATGGAATGTCAAGGAAATGTTTCATTTTCTCTATAATTCTATCTATATATATACCGGTAATCTATTAATTATTGTCAAAAAGTACGAGGGAAAGAAATATCAAATCAATTATAACGTCATAATAATTCTAGCACTAAACGACACTCTAGAATCATTAAAAGTTGACCTTCACCTTAAAAAAATTAAAGTTACATTGGTAAATGACTCCAGAGTGGAAGTGGAAGATGAAGTTTTTTTACATTTCAGTGTAACATAGCGGTTGGGGATGGGTCTTCTTTTACATTTAGACATCCCGATTGATTAATTGAATGCATGTACCTTTAGTTACATTTACATGTGTTTTAGATCACTTTTATTAATCAATTGCTTAAACTGATTTTATCTCAAGCATGATAACTGGGGTTTTTTTCAGACTCAACAAGTAAACCACCGAGCACGACTACGAGTACGAGAGTGGCTCAAAGTTCGACAGTCTCGACAGACGCGGGTACTCAAAGCACTACTGGTAAACCGATCATGTTTTTTTTTTTTGTTCTTTTTTTTGTGTTTTTTTTTAAATATCAACTGACTGTTTCAATCCACTTATGATGAGAGATTGTGCATCTGCTTTTATATAGATATCAAACACTTTCCTGCAGGCTTTTGTGTGTTTTAAGGGAAATGCAAGTACATAGTTATTCTTATTGTAGAATTAAACAAAATATAGATGAGAGTTTTATATCTAAGAGGGCTTGATGGGCGGGGCCATTTTTTACGCTATATTTACTTCCTTTAGACGAAGAGCTTTAAATTATATAAAGATATTGGAAAATGTTCAATTCTTAAAGCTAATTAAGATATTTATATATTTTTTATCTTTATACTGATTTCAATTTACTAAATCCTTTATCCAAACAATCGTATTTTAAAGTTTAAGGCAGAACTGATGGTAAATTTGTTGATTACCTAGCCTCCTTAGAGGACATATTGTAAAATATTTTATATTATCATCTTACAATTCATCTTCCTTATAAATTCAGTAGTTGAATAGTTGACCTTTGTAAAAAACAAAATCAAAAGTAAACAACAGTTACTACTCTGGACAACGACCTGTAGAAGGCTTTATTTTTACCGTCATTTCGCAATTATTTTTAGGGAGCGTTGACTGAAAGTTAATTGTCTCTACTGATTTTGAGGTCATTAGGTCAAGGTCAAACTACTCTGAAAATCGAATAGCTTAATAGTGTTTTCCACCCTATAATATTGGATCTTTGCTTGATAAGCGTCAAATCTGGCTTCAAAGAAATTAATATCAGGTTATGATGCCAAAAGTCAAATCATCATAGATATTGTCCGTTCGATATTGTTATTTTATCTTTACTGCTTAGTATTGTTATTCTTGTAAATTAGTTGATTCTTTAAAATGCTCAAGAAGGACCGTGTTGCCAAGATTTTCCGAAACTTTTTTTATACTTGTAGACATTTCTGAAATAAAAAGTATTTTGTTTCATTTTTGTATTTATTTTTTAGAAAACAGAACAAATGGTGCTGATCGTATGACTCCTTCATTCAATTTATATGCATGTATTTATATGTGGATTGTGGCGATTCAAATGTTACTGGCTAAATCGTCAAATTTAAAGCAGATTTGTTATTAGTTTAAGGTGGTATTGGACACCTGTTGAAACTACATTAAAATCAGAATACATCTATTTTAAAGCTCCAGCACAATTCGATCTCATAACTCACAGATACGTAGTCAACCCATTGCGCTACGCTGTTGGGTAACAATTTTCGGAAAGAAAATTTATAAAATTATACTTAAACTTATTTTTTTTTATCGGAAGTACGTCACAATATGAAGGTGTCCAATACCACCATAAATGTTCATTTTGCTTTGTGACTGAGAGAGATAAAGAATTTTAAGAGAATGTATGGTAATGTAATTAAAGGAAATTCTGATTATGTTTTTAAAGTAGTATTTTATGAATTAATCCCGTGCAGGTTTCTAGTCATTACCATGTCATTATCATGTCACTGAAAAACTGTGACGTCGTGCACATACTGGTGTCATTAAAAGAGACAGTACAGCTGACAACATATGTGTAAATAACTTCAGATTTACCTATTGTATCGTTAGGAAATAAGAAATAAAGTTGATTGTAGTAGTTGAAATACATAAAAATCCCTTTCACATACTTATTTATTATAACGTAATTATGAGCTTCCGGAAATTTATGGGTCGTACAAACCGGAATAATCTTATATCGTTTATTTGTATCACGTGGACTTTGATTGACAGTAATTGACACGTGCTGAAAACTACAAGATCTTCGTCCGATTACGGTCATCATGGTATACGAGGTTAAAGGGACTCTCTAAACGGAACAGATTCTCACTTACTCGATAATTTATAAATGGTTTACCAAACCACTACATATACAGTCTACATTGTTGGTAAAACTTTTAAAGGTTTTGACATGAATTTAAGATTTAGAAAATGCATAATGATTTTGACCTTAAGATAAACAACACAAACGATTGCTGATAACGGTTAGTGAATGATTCTAAACAGTCTTTTTAGTGCTAGAACCATTATGACGACATAATTTATTTGAAGTATCAATTTCCCGTATTTTACTTCTTTAAAGCAATTATGAAGAAAGTTTTTTGACATTCTAAATCAAATCATGGAAAAAGTAATTCCAATACCTATATTCAGTTTGACATTTTAAAGAGGAGCTCAAAAACTTGCTTAATGCAGTTTTATAGAGACTGTATGCATTCTAGATATATTTCATTAGTCAAAAATGAACAAAAGTTCGAGATTTGTTACTTATTTCCTTCACATTTCATAGAAAAAGACAGTTTATAACATGATTTTTCCTTGTGTATATCAAACATTTAAGCCCCGCAATGCCCTATTGTTTTGCCTCGGACTCGAATGTCTCGACGTCATTGAATGAATCGAGTCACGTGATTGCTTCATAATTTCTTTACACGGCGGACGTCAACATTTAAACGGCAACATGGCGGACGGAAGATATACACAGTGAAAAGTGATAAATATTCAATCTGTCATTTTCAATGAAGGAAATAAGGTACAAATCAAGGAATATTTTTCTGTTTTAGACATATGAAATATACCAATAATGCTCAGAGTCTCTCTAAAAACGGGAAATAAAATGTTACTGGCCTCTTCTTTAAAATGATAATAAAAATGAATATAGGTATCCAGATTACTTTTTATAGGATTTCCAATGGAATGTCAAGGAAATGTTTCATTTTCTCTATAATTCTATCTATATATATACCGGTAATCTATTAATTATTGTCAAAAAGTACGGGGGAAAGAAATATCAAATCAATTATAACGTCATAATAATTCTAGCACTAAACGACACTCTAGAATCATTAAAAGTTGACCTTCACCTTAAAAAAATTAAAGTTACATTGGTAAATGACTCCAGAGTGGAAGTGGAAGATGAAGTTTTTTTACATTTCAGTGTAACATAGCGGTTGGGGATGGGTCTTCTTTTACATTTAGACATCCCGATTGATTAATTGAATGCATGTACCTTTAGTTACATTTACATGTGTTTTAGATCACTTTTATTAATCAATTGCTTAAACTGATTTTATCTCAAGCATGATAACTGGGGTTTTTTTCAGACTCAACAAGTAAACCACCGAGCACGACTACGAGTACGAGAGTGGCTCAAAGTTCGACAGTCTCGACAGACGCGGGTACTCAAAGCACTACTGGTAAACCGATCATGTTTTTTTTTTTTTGTTTTTTTTTGTGTTTTTTTTTAAATATCAACTGACTGTTTCAATCCACTTATGATGAGAGATTGTGCATCTGCTTTTATATAGATATCAAACACTTTCCTGCAGGCTTTTGTGTGTTTTAAGGGAAATGCAAGTACATAGTTATTCTTATTGTAGAATTAAACAAAATATAGATGAGAGTTTTATATCTAAGAGGGCTTGATGGGCGGGGCCATTTTTTACGCTATATTTACTTCCTTTAGACGAAGAGCTTTAAATTATATAAAGATATTGGAAAATGTTCAATTCTTAAAGCTAATTAAGATATTTATATATTTTTTATCTTTATACTGATTTCAATTTACTAAATCCTTTATCCAAACAATCGTATTTTAAAGTTTAAGGCAGAACTGATGGTAAATTTGTTGATTACCTAGCCTCCTTAGAGGACATATTGTAAAATATTTTATATTATCATCTTACAATTCATCTTCCTTATAAATTCAGTAGTTGAATAGTTGACCTTTGTAAATAACAAAATCAAAAGTAAACAACAGTTACTACTCTGGACAACGACCTGTAGAAGGCTTTATTTTTACCGTCATTTCGCAATTATTTTTAGGGAGCGTTGACTGAAAGTTAATTGTCTCTACTGATTTTGAGGTCATTAGGTCAAGGTCAAACTACTCTGAAAATCGAATAGCTTAATAGTGTTTTCCACCCTATAATATTGGATCTTTGCTTGATAAGCGTCAAATCTGGCTTCAAAGAAATTAATATCAGGTTATGATGCCAAAAGTCAAATCATCATAGATATTGTCCGTTCGATATTGTTATTTTATCTTTACTGCTTAGTATTGTTATTCTTGTAAATTAGTTGATTCTTTAAAATGCTCAAGAAGGACCGTGTTGCCAAGATTTTCCGAAACTTTTTTTATACTTGTAGACATTTCTGAAATAAAAAGTATTTTGTTTCATTTTTGTATTTATTTTTTAGAAAACAGAACAAATGGTGCTGATCGTATGACTCCTTCATTCAATTTATATGCATGTATTTATATGTGGATTGTGGCGATTCAAATGTTACTGGCTAAATCGTCAAATTTAAAGCAGATTTGTTATTAGTTTAAGGTGGTATTGGACACCTGTTGAAACTACATTAAAATCAGAATACATCTATTTTAAAGCTCCAGCACAATTCGATCTCATAACTCACAGATACGTAGTCAACCCATTGCGCTACGCTGTTGGGTAACAATTTTCGGAAAGAAAATTTATAAAATTATACTTAAACTTATTTTTTTTTATCGGAAGTACGTCACAATATGAAGGTGTCCAATACCACCATAAATGTTCATTTTGCTTTGTGACTGAGAGAGATAAAGAATTTTAAGAGAATGTATGGTAATGTAATTAAAGGAAATTCTGATTATGTTTTTAAAGTAGTATTTTATGAATTAATCCCGTGCAGGTTTCTAGTCATTACCATGTCATTATCATGTCACTGAAAAACTGTGACGTCGTGCACATACTGGTGTCATTTAAAGAGACAGTACAGCTGACAACATATGTGTAAATAACTTCAGATTTACCTATTGTATCGTTAGGAAATAAGAAATAAAGTTGATTGTAGTAGTTGAAATACATAAAAATCCCTTTCACATACTTATTTATTATAACGTAATTATGAGCTTCCGGAAATTTATGGGTCGTACAAACCGGAATAATCTTATATCGTTTATTTGTATCACGTGGACTTTGATTGACAGTAATTGACACGTGCTGAAAACTACAAGATCTTCGTCCGATTACGGTCATCATGGTATACGAGGTTAAAGGGACTCTCTAAACGGAACAGATTCTCACTTACTCGATAATTTATAAATGGTTTACCAAACCACTACATATACAGTCTACATTGTTGGTAAAACTTTTAAAGGTTTTGACATGAATTTAAGATTTAGAAAATGCATAATGATTTTGACCTTAAGATAAACAACACAAACGATTGCTGATAACGGTTAGTGAATGATTCTAAACAGTCTTTTTAGTGCTAGAACCATTATGACGACATAATTTATTTGAAGTATCAATTTCCCGTATTTTACTTCTTTAAAGCAATTATGAAGAAAGTTTTTTGACATTCTAAATCAAATCATGGAAAAAGTAATTCCAATACCTATATTCAGTTTGACATTTTAAAGAGGAGCTCAAAAACTTGCTTAATGCAGTTTTATAGAGACTGTATGCATTCTAGATATATTTCATTAGTCAAAAATGAACAAAAGTTCGAGATTTGTTACTTATTTCCTTCACATTTCATAGAAAAAGACAGTTTATAACATGATTTTTCCTTGTGTTTATCAAACATTTAAGCCCCGCAATGCCCTATTGTTTTGCCTCGGACTCGAATGTCTCGACGTCATTGAATGAATCGAGTCACGTGATTGCTTCATAATTTCTTTACACGGCGGACGTCAACATTTAAACGGCAACATGGCGGACGGAAGATATACACAGTGAAAAGTGATAAATATTCAATCTGTCATTTTCAATGAAGGAAATAAGGTACAAATCAAGGAATATTTTTCTGTTTTAGACATATGAAATATACCAATAATGCTCAGAGTCTCTCTAAAAACGGGAAATAAAATGTTACTGGCCTCTTCTTTAAAATGATAATAAAAATGAATATAGGTATCCAGATTACTTTTTATAGGATTTCCAATGGAATGTCAAGGAAATGTTTCATTTTCTCTATAATTCTATCTATATATACACCGGTAATCTATTAATTATTGTCAAAAAGTACGGGGGAAAGAAATATCAAATCAATTATAACGTCATAATAATTCTAGCACTAAACGACACTCTAGAATCATTAAAAGTTGACCTTCACCTTAAAAAAATTAAAGTTACATTGGTAAATGACTCCAGAGTGGAAGTGGAAGATGAAGTTTTTTTACATTTCAGTGTAACATAGCGGTTGGGGATGGGTCTTCTTTTACATTTAGACATCCCGATTGATTAATTGAATGCATGTACCTTTAGTTACATTTACATGTGTTTTAGATCACTTTTATTAATCAATTGCTTAAACTGATTTTATCTCAAGCATGATAACTGGGGTTTTTTTCAGACTCAACAAGTAAACCACCGAGCACGACTACGAGTACGAGAGTGGCTCAAAGTTCGACAGTCTCGACAGACGCGGGTACTCAAAGCACTACTGGTAAACCGATCATGTTTTTTTTGTTTTTTGTTTTTTTGTTTTGTTTTTTTTTAAATATCAACTGACTGTTTCAATCCACTTATGATGAGAGATTGTGCATCTGCTTTTATATAGATATCAAACACTTTCCTGCAGGCTTTTGTGTGTTTTAAGGGAAATGCAAGTACATAGTTATTCTTATTGTAGGATTAAACAAAATATAGATGAGAGTTTTATATCTAAGAGGGCTTGATGGGCGGGGCCATTTTTTACGCTATATTTACTTCCTTTAGACGAAGAGCTTTAAATTATATAGAGATATTGGAAAATGTTCAATTCTTAAAGCTAATTAAGATATTTATATATTTTTTATCTTTATACTGATTTCAATTTACTAAATCCTTTATCCAAACAATCGTATTTTAAAGTTTAAGGCAGAACTGATGGTAAATTTGTTGATTACCTAGCCTCCTTAGAGGACATATTGTAAAATATCTTATATTATCATCTTACAATTCATCTTCCTTATAAATTCAGTAGTTGAATAGTTGACCTTTGTAAATAACAAAATCAAAAGTAAACAACAGTTACTACTCTGGACAACGACCTGTAGAAGGCTTTATTTTTACCGTCATTTCGCAATTATTTTTAGGGAGCGTTGACTGAAAGTTAATTGTCTCTACTGATTTTGAGGTCATTAGGTCAAGGTCAAACTACTCTGAAAATCGAATAGCTTAATAGTGTTTTCCACCCTATAATATTGGATCTTTGCTTGATAAGCGTCAAATCTGGCTTCAAAGAAATTAATATCAGGTTATGATGCCAAAAGTCAAATCATCATAGATATTGTCCGTTCGATATTGTTATTTTATCTTTACTGCTTAGTATTGTTATTCTTGTAAATTAGTTGATTCTTTAAAATGCTCAAGAAGGACCGTGTTGCCAAGATTTTCCGAAACTTTTTTTATACTTGTAGACATTTCTGAAATAAAAAGTATTTTGTTTCATTTTTGTATTTATTTTTTAGAAAACAGAACAAATGGTGCTGATCGTATGACTCCTTCATTCAATTTATATGCATGTATTTATATGTGGATTGTGGCGATTCAAATGTTACTGGCTAAATCGTCAAATTTAAAGCAGATTTGTTATTAGTTTAAGGTGGTATTGGACACCTGTTGAAACTACATTAAAATCAGAATACATCTATTTTAAAGCTCCAGCACAATTCGATCTCATAACTCACAGATACGTAGTCAACCCATTGCGCTACGCTGTTGGGTAACAATTTTCGGAAAGAAAATTTATAAAATTATACTTTAACTTATTTTTTTTTATCGGAAGTACGTCACAATATGAAGGTGTCCAATACCACCATAAATGTTCATTTTGCTTTGTGACTGAGAGAGATAAAGAATTTTAAGAGAATGTATGGTAATGTAATTAAAGGAAATTCTGATTATGTTTTTAAAGTAGTATTTTATGAATTAATCCCGTGCAGGTTTCTAGTCATTACCATGTCATTATCATGTCACTGAAAAACTGTGACGTCGTGCACATACTGGTGTCATTTAAAGAGACAGTACAGCTGACAACATATGTGTAAATAACTTCAGATTTACCTATTGTATCGTTAGGAAATAAGAAATAAAGTTGATTGTAGTAGTTGAAATACATAAAAATCCCTTTCACATACTTATTTATTATAACGTAATTATGAGCTTCCGGAAATTTATGGGTCGTACAAACCGGAATAATCTTATATCGTTTATTTGTATCACGTGGACTTTGATTGACAGTAATTGACACGTGCTGAAAACTACAAGATCTTCGTCCGATTACGGTCATCATGGTATACGAGGTTAAAGGGACTCTCTAAACGGAACAGATTCTCACTTACTCGATAATTTATAAATGGTTTACCAAACCACTACATATACAGTCTACATTGTTGGTAAAACTTTTAAAGGTTTTGACATGAATTTAAGATTTAGAAAATGCATAATGATTTTGACCTTAAGATAAACAACACAAACGATTGCTGATAACGGTTAGTGAATGATTCTAAACAGTCTTTTTAGTGCTAGAACCATTATGACGACATAATTTATTTGAAGTATCAATTTCCCGTATTTTACTTCTTTAAAGCAATTATGAAGAAAGTTTTTTGACATTCTAAATCAAATCATGGAAAAAGTAATTCCAATACCTATATTCAGTTTGACATTTTAAAGAGGAGCTCAAAAACTTGCTTAATGCAGTTTTATAGAGACTGTATGCATTCTAGATATATTTCATTAGTCAAAAATGAACAAAAGTTCGAGATTTGTTACTTATTTCCTTCACATTTCATAGAAAAAGACAGTTTTTAACATGATTTTTCCTTGTGTTTATCAAACATTTAAGCCCCGCAACGCCCTATTGTTTTGCCTCGGACTCGAATGTCTCGACGTCATTGAATGAATCGAGTCACGTGAATGCTTCATAATTTCTTTACACGGCGGACGTCAACATTTTAACGGCAACATGGCGGACGGAAGATATACACAGTGAAAAGTGATAAATATTCAATCTGTCATTTTCAATGAAGGAAATAAGGTACAAATCAAGGAATATTTTTCTGTTTTAGACATATGAAATATACCAATAATGCTCAGAGTCTCTCTAAAAACGGGAAATAAAATGTTACTGGCCTCTTCTTTAAAATGATAATAAAAATGAATATAGGTATCCAGATTACTTTTTATAGGATTTCCAATGGAATGTCAAGGAAATGTTTCATTTTCTCTATAATTCTATCTATATATATACCGGTAATCTATTAATTATTGTCAAAAAGTACGGGGGAAAGAAATATCAAATCAATTATAACGTCATAATAATTCTAGCACTAAACGACACTCTAGAATCATTAAAAGTTGACCTTCACCTTAAAAAAATTAAAGTTACATTGGTAAATGACTCCAGAGTGGAAGTGGAAGATGAAGTTTTTTTTACATTTCAGTGTAACATAGCGGTTGGGGATGGGTCTTCTTTTACATTTAGACATCCCGATTGATTAATTGAATGCATGTACCTTTAGTTACATTTACATGTGTTTTAGATCACTTTTATTAATCAATTGCTTAAACTGATTTTATCTCAAGCATGATAACTGGGGGTTTTTTCAGACTCAACAAATAAACCACCGAGCACGACTACGAGTACGAGAGTGGCTCAAAGTTCGACAGTCTCGACAGACGCGGGTACTCAAAGCACTACTGGTAAACCGATCATGTTTTTTTTTTGTGTTTTTTTTTTGTGTTTTTTTTTAAATATCAACTGACTGTTTCAATCCACTTATGATGAGAGATTGTGCATCTGCTTTTATATAGATATCAAACACTTTCCTGCAGGCTTTTGTGTGTTTTAAGGGAAATGCAAGTACATAGTTATTCTTATTGTAGGATTAAACAAAATATAGATGAGAGTTTTATATCTAAGAGGGCTTGATGGGCGGGGCCATTTTTTACGCTATATTTACTTCCTTTAGACGAAGAGCTTTAAATTATATAGAGATATTGGAAAATGTTCAATTCTTAAAGCTAATTAAGATATTTATATATTTTTTATCTTTATACTGATTTCAATTTACTAAATCCTTTATCCAAACAATCGTATTTTAAAGTTTAAGGCAGAACTGATGGTAAATTTGTTGATTACCTAGCCTCCTTAGAGGACATATTGTAAAATATCTTATATTATCATCTTACAATTCATCTTCCTTATAAATTCAGTAGTTGAATAGTTGACCTTTGTAAATAACAAAATCAAAAGTAAACAACAGTTACTACTCTGGACAACGACCTGTAGAAGGCTTTATTTTTACCGTCATTTCGCAATTATTTTTAGGGAGCGTTGACTGAAAGTTAATTGTCTCTACTGATTTTGAGGTCATTAGGTCAAGGTCAAACTACTCTGAAAATCGAATAGCTTAATAGTGTTTTCCACCCTATAATATTGGATCTTTGCTTGATAAGCGTCAAATCTGGCTTCAAAGAAATTAATATCAGGTTATGATGCCAAAAGTCAAATCATCATAGATATTGTCAGTTCGATACTGTTATTTTATCTTTACAGCTTAGTATTGTTATTCTTGTAAATTAGTTGATTCTTTAAAATGCTCAAGAAGGACCGTGTTGCCAAGATTTTCCGAAACTTTTTTTATACTTGTAGACATTTCTGAAATAAAAAGTATTTTGTTTCATTTTTGTATTTATTTTTTAGAAAACAGAACAAATGGTGCTGATCGTATGACTCCTTCATTCAATTTATATGCATGTATTTATATGTGGATTGTGGCGATTCAAATGTTACTGGCTTAATCGTCAAATTTAAAGCAGATTTGTTATTAGTTTAAGGTGGTATTGGACACCTGTTGAAACTACATTAAAATCAGAATACATCTATTTTAAAGCTCCAGCACAATTCGATCTCATAACTCACAGATACGTAGTCAACCCATTGCGCTACGCTGTTGGGTAACAATTTTCGGAAAGAAAATTTATAAAATTATACTTAAACTTATTTTTTTTTATCGGAAGTACGTCACAATATGAAGGTGTCCAATACCACCATAAATGTTCATTTTGCTTTGTGACTGAGAGAGATAAAGAATTTTAAGAGAATGTATGGTATTGTAATTAAAGGAAATTCTGATTATGTTTTTAAAGTAGTATTTTATGAATTAATCCCGTGCAGGTTTCTCCATGTCATTATTATGTCACTGAAAAACTGTGACGTCGTGCACATACTGGTGTCATTTAAAGAGACAGTACTGCTGACAAAATATGTGTAATAACTTCAGATTTACCTATTGTATCGTTAGGAAATAAGAAATAAAGTTGATTGTAGTAGTTGAAATACATAAAAATCCCTTTCACATACTTAATTATTAATTATTATTAACGTAATTATGAGCTTCCGGAAATTTATGGTTTGTACAAACCGGAATAATCTTATATCGTTTATTTGTATCACGTGGACTTTGATTGACAGTAATTGACACGTGCTCAAAACTACAAGATCTTCGTCCGACTACGGTCATCATGGTATACGTGGTTAAAGGGACTCTCTAAACGGAACAGATTCTCACTTACTCGATAATTTATAAATGGTTTACCAATTTCGGTTCATTTTAAAATGAACACACATAAATATGTCAAATAACCACTCAAGGGGCCTCATTTACAAAAATGAATTTAGGTTGTAGCAACTCCTATGATAAACACGAAAAATACATGCTTACAAAATAATAATTGTTGTTATTTTGAAAAACCTTGAACAATTATGACCTGGGAGAAGTAGAACAGACATATTTTTATCAACAAACATGTTCAGAATAATCTTCGCGAGCCATTCATGTGTTTTGTTTACAGTAAATACGCATGCGTAATAGTATACAGAGACATAAATAAGATTTATGTCTCTGTAGCATAGAAGGCTCAACGCCGTAACACGTTGCGATGTAAATATGTGATAGGTTATAAGTAATTATTAGTTTTAATGAAATAATTAGATTTATTTCATGGAGATCTTTGTAATTTTCTGAAAGTTAATACATTCATGGGTAGTACAAAAATACCGAACCCAATCGGAAAGATATTTCAAGTCGGTTTTTTGATAGGATGCGCCGTACTGTCTCTTTAACGTTAATGTTTTTTTTATGAAATCAGGTTTGTGTACGTGTTTTTTATTTTGTCAAATCGTGAATTAACAAAATATCGGACATACATTTGAGTAATAATGATTAAGAGACAGTGGCGTCGGAAGCAAATTGAAATCTTGACAAGCAATAAAAAAAAAAAATAAATTCCCAAAATCATCAAAATCCTAATCCGTGGTGGGGGTTACCTTTAGTTCCAAAAAAATAAATTCTTACCTACAAATTTACAGATTACCTAGGACTCCACCTTCTCTTCTTCTTTGTATGTGAAATTGAATGCTTGTGCATGGTAAATATGTCTAAATGAACCACAATGTAAATGCTGTTGGATATGTTAACTGGCTAATCCAAGAGAACATTGTACATCTTTAAGAAATGAAACTATGAAACTTTAAGCCCAACTTTTTGAATTTTGTAATTGTTCTAATAAAAAAGTTACATGTGACAAAAGAAGTGTTGTTCCTCATGTGTTGCAAGCGAATATATTCATTTTTTTTCTTTTGCTAAGATTTGAGCTTATTTTTGGACTGGCTTCCCCAAATCTCGGGACAGACCTTCATTAATTTTAAGTTTGATCTCCTGTCTGCAAAAAGACCCAATTTCGGGAGTTTGTTTGTCTGTTGCCAGTAAAAAATCAGAATTCAAGTGTATGTCTCGTAGTTTCAGTTTTGCAGCTGGAACATTCTTCTATGGTGTGTCCCAAGATAATTATGCAGCACATTTTCTTATTTCTTCGATATCTGTAAACACCTTAGGGTTTAAACGATGTCCATTCAATAGTATAGAGAAATTGAAGATTTCCTTTTTGAAAAAATAAACATAGGTACATCACTTTTATGAGACTACTTTTATTAAATTATATGAAAATCATAGTTAATGATCTTGGATATTCATGGATACTGTACTGTAGTGTGGTTTGACACAATATCATGTTAATAATTTTTTTTAATAATACGTAAGTTGCATCCGGTTTAGTAAGATACAATGTTAATCAATATGATACAATATTGTGTCATATGATACAACAAATCATACATTATAATACTGAATATATGATACAATATAATATTTTGACATATGATATAATATTATGATATGATACGTGTAAACAGATGACTATACACTGACCTTGATAAGTACTATTAAATGAACACGTAAATAATTATATATACAAGCTGCGCAATTATTAAGTCTATCAATCACTCTGTTGGAAAGTCTTTGGGAAATTATAATTGGAATTTAAGGAAGGAGTCTTTTCTGATTATTGACTTGTCAAACGTAAATTTGATTGATTGTTCATTAAATCAAGATTAAAGGAAATTAAAATTGTATATTTTTCTTTATTATTTACTATCATACAACTTGGGATAGAAATAGTAATAAATGTTTAGAATCTAACAAGGACTATATTTTTGTCGGAATATTGGCGTAGGAAGATATCATATGTTTCGTAATTCAGAATTGCTGTAGATTATTGAGTCTGTTTTAGCATTTTAAAAACAATATACTTAATGTTGGATTATCATTTTTTAACTAATGATATGATACTTGGGTTTCAGAATTTGTTTTTAAAATAACTTTAAGATTTGCATATCAAATTTCGTTTGTATAGGCTTTTTAAAGCGCCCATTCTATATATTGATTTGTGTGAAAAAATCACTCAAATCAGTTTTTATCTCTAATTATATTAGATGGTCAATATATTAGCTTTTTTGTCAATTTGTATCTTTATATGAATTCTTTATAATACGTAAAAATCAGAATTATTTTATTATTGGAAGCATAAAAAATAATCAAAATATCTACATAATTTTAAAAAAGGGTAAGATATATCCATTTTAGTTTCAATATTTCCAATTTAGTAGTATAAGCTGATAGACATTCTGAAAATCTATCATTTCATTGAAAAATAAAGTCTTCATATCTTAAACAGGTGTCTACATAACTGGAGAGAACTACGTGTATTTTATCATCCTTTAAGTTGAGGAAAAATGTAGTGACCTTGACCTGACCATCTATGCAAAAACGAGGAGGTCAAATTTGATTAAAATGATAGAATCATTTGATGATATGATCTGTTTTACTGTCTCAAAATTTCATGAATTTCTTATTATAGAAGAATGTTGGTTAATGAGAAGGCTCCTTCCTTAATTGCGCAGCAGCATGATCTCATACATCCAGGTATGGGACAGTAATACTCTATTCGTCATAATTACAGACTCTATGGAGATCTGATATTGCATGCTTGTCACAAATTACATGTTTTCTTTTAACCTTTAACCTATATTCATGTTTGTGTACTGATGCGGGAGATTGTAAGCCCGTATCCCCCAACGCTGTGATGGACAGTTTGACAGTTATGATACTGTATTTGGAATTAAAATATTGTTTTTGAATTTAATCACTGAATCTACATTCGTGATCAGCGCAGCTGGTCATGAGTAACCGAAACTGTCGGTCCCAGCCGAAAGGGTATATTTACTCATGTCAATCGTTAGCAATAGAGACCGATTCAGATAATAACTGATGTTATATAACTATACGACACAACGTAATTTTGTAAAAACTCTCTCTGGACATTGACTTAGTCAATAGCAAAGCAGACGGGGATACTTTTGTGGTAAACGTCTTACATCCGGTATTTTATCATGTTATATATTATTGTATTTGATCACATAATAAAATATCATGACATAAAATATGATACAATATAGTATCATATAAAACAATATCATGTCACATAATACATCACAATATTGTAACATATGATATGATATAGTATGGTATTGCTTTATAAATTATGGTAATGTATCATATGATATTTAAATGTATGATAGTGTATAATATATGATGCGTTGTAAAACATTGTGTCATATAATACTATGCTGTACCATATCATATGAAACAATATCAAATGATACAATTGTGATACAATATATCATATATTACATTGTTATACTTTCATGTTAAATACTGAAATCTGATTGGTTAAGACGCAGTTCATAATTCTTTCTATTACCCTCAGCGTTAGCAACGCACTTAGCAACGGGTAACATTAAAAAATGTTACATGCGCGAAAATTATGCGCATACGGTTCGCTGTAGAATTCACGTTATTCCTATATAATAAAACCAAAATTTTCTTAAAAATTAAGACATTCAGTATAACAAAATAAATAGTGCCTGTTTGGGAGGATAACAGTTGAAATTGACACCCCTCGAAAACCATTGTTAACCTCCGCTTCGCGTCGGTTGACAATGGTTTTCTCGGGGTGTCAATTTCACCTGTTACCCTCCCAAACAGGCACTATTTATATAATATCATATAACACAATATTGTATCATACTATATTAAACATAACAGTATCATATGATACAATGACTTATCATTGTATGCAAAAAATTTGATACATTATCATATCGTATCATACAGTTTTTGCAATATGATATTAGATAATATAATATTGTATCATAGAATACAATAGTGTATCATATTATACAATACTATATCATTGGAATGTTGTTATATTATTTAAGAACAAACGCAACTATCAAATTTGAGTAAGATAGGAGTTTTTTTAGCATCCTTGATAAAGGAGATCAGGCTCTGAATCTACCTCTGCAATCAATTTATATTATAGTTAAATCAACCATGCATTGAGTTTGTAACAGGACTCTAATGAATTAAACATATAGCCTATTTCAAAAAAATTTCAGCATATCTGCAACCTGTTGCTCTGATTCAGCATTCACGCCTGCGCATGCGGAGTGCATCAGAATCAACTTACAAGATGCATCATCTATTCAAACTTGATAGATATTGAACCAATCTATACTACTATATTAAAATAATAGACTCGAATTTTTGGGCTTTAATACCGATAAATCAGGAGAGGGCTGTCTTTTGTTTTATATATTTTAAACATCATTGGTACTTGAAGATTACCAATTTGTTTTTATTTTTTCTCAATCAAGCTTCGCTAATTAATAATTAACGAAAATACCTAAAATAATTCCGGAAATCATCTGGATTTTTTGGATATTACAATCTTGCGCATGCGCATTACATTTACGCTAAATCACAGGATGCTCTGTATAAAGTTTATGTTACCACAATATCACATTTGCATGGATAAACTCATAAACGATAATACAAACACGGTTAAATTTTCATTGGAAATCATTCGTCAAATAAAATACGGGAGATAACTCTAACACTGTGCATTTACTAGGAAAAATCCCGAGAGTTCCGAATTTCAACTTGAATCGAGTAAAAACGTTGGTGAAAAGTGCTGAATTCTTCAATGATATAAATGGAATTTTTAGATGAACGGTATTTACAGCCTCAAAATGGTTTGTTATGAATAATTTGACTGTTATTTTCAATGCAACTTCATTTAATTTTCTCTAATATCGTTACGGAGCGATTCTGCAATTTTCTGCTACATTACGGGTATATCAGCTGTATATGGGTGGCATTTTAACTGTGGTGAAGGCCTGTCCCGAGACAGATTATTCTAACAAAGCAGAGTGTAGTGAAATTTAAAACAGCATTATTGTAGGTTTAAAGCTTGGTTATGTAAATGTCAACAATACGGTGCGTCGATGCATCTATTTCGTAAATGTCCAGTATATGCAATACCAACCCGTGCATGCACGGGTCAAAGTCTAGTAATAACTAATATTGGTCTTTCAAAGGGCACCTGCTCCAAAAACTTTAACCAGTTACAAAACCTTAACCTCATCTAGCATCCGAAACCTGTGGCTCAGATTCAGCATTCGAGCCTGTCAAGTGAGTAAATAACATAAGACGCACCATCCACGCAAGTTTGGTGAAATTAGAACCAGTAATAACTAAGATAAAATCATCAGAGGCCACCTGCTCTAAAATTTTAACAAGCTCCAAAAACCTTACTATCATTCAGCATCCAAAATCTATGGCTCAGATTCAGCATTCAAGCCTGTCAAGTTCATAAGTATCCCACGACGCATCATTTATGCAAGTTTGGTGTAATTAGGACTAGTGATAACTAAGATATAATCATAATAGGGCACCTGATTACAAACTTTAACTAGCTCCAAAAACCTTAACCTCCTCCAGCATCTTAAACCTTTAGCTCAAATTCAGCATTCAAGCCTGTCAAGTGCAAAAGTATCATAAGACGCATCATTCATGCAAGTTTGGAAAAGTTATGATGGTAGTAACTTAGAAATGGCTATCAAAGGGCACCTGATCTAAAAACTTTAACCTGCTCCAAAATCCTTATCCTCGTCCAGCATATGATTTTTGTGGCCCAAATTCAGCATCCAAGCCTTTCAAGTCCACAAGTAAGTCCAGATCCATCATCCATGCAAGTTTGGTGAAGATAGGACAAGTAATAGCTTAGATACAGAATCTGCAACAAAAACGTTAACCAGGTCCGGACGCTGACGCCAGGGGTATAGAATAAGCTCATCCCGACTTCGTCTCGGTGAGCTGTAAAGTCTACGAATTTTTGCATTACAACAGACATGAAAGTACCCGGATGAAAAATTATAATGTGACAATGAAGATACCTTGTACATTTTCTCTTTCGTCGATTTCAATTGCACCTTTTTCTAGAGTTTTACTAAAAATCGCCTAAATGTGATGCATGCATATCTTGGGATTTACTATGATTATGTAATTTCAATAAAACTTCATTCCGCATCCAAGTGTATTTAAACTCCCACAATTTATCCCCATAATCAGAATAAACACACCAGCGTGTCCAATTTTACCCATCATCCTCGGGAAGTTTGTTGTCTGTTCACAGGAATGTTTATTGATGTGTTGTTGTTGCTTCAATTGGTATAAAGTGGGCAGTTTAAATCAGACTAATAACCGACTAGCTGATAAAATTGTTTAAATAACCCTATAAAATGACCAAAAAATGCACGTTAGATAATAGTCTAGAAATTTTTTAGAAACAAATTATGCTGCAAAGTTGAATGGGCGAGCCACATAGGAATTTGGTATAAACAGCGACATGTTTTCAAAGTCGGGGCAAAATTATGAGACACGTTTCATAAAGGACTGCCTCAAGAATCGATGAAAGCGTCATTCCAAATATTACGGAGCTCATCTGACTTAAATATTATATATAATACGATGTTATCAATACAGAATCTATATTACTATCGAGTCGAATCTTGACAGGGAGGGTTAATTTTCATTGGTCAAAATCCAAATCTAGCGTCATTTTCTGTAACAAAATAACTCATTCATCAATAACAGTTTTTAATCAACAATGATGAATCGATGATTGACATAAAAAATAAGAATCTAGAGATGTAAATTGTCGAATGTTTTTATGAGGATATTTTCAGATAAATAATATCATTCACGATATCATTCGAAAATACTGTTTTAACACAATTTGACAAAAATGATTACTATGAACATTCTACAAGTGTGTACTTTAAGTACCGGTATAATACAAGTCTCTGAGAACGATCGTTTTTTGAATGCAAATAGTTTTTACGTTATGACATTTAAATCAGATTTTGGTTCGAATGTTGGGGCAATCAAGTACAGAATGAAATATACACACAGAGGCAGAAATATCACAACAACGCAGAATGTCCATTCGAACACCACTCCAGCCAGTAGGGCGTAAAACTCGTATCTGCAAATTTTTTCCGACCAATCCGTGTCTGATAAATGATATCGGTAAACACATACAAATGTCCCTACAACAATAAAACAACAAAATGGTTCATATTCCGGAAAGATATATATTGATGGATCAGTGTTTGTTCTAGAGTTACTGTTATCTGTATACTTGTGTAAAATTAGCAAGCACATCCAATAACTTTATCAATTAATTCTCAGCTACGGTATTACAAAATTAATAAGTTTAGCAAAATAATTATATGATATATATATATATATATATATATATATATATATATATATATATATATATATATATATATATATATATATATATATATATATATATATATATATATATATATATATATATATACGATAATGAGGGTACGTTACCCGAAGCTGTTAAAAGGATTCTGAAAACCAGCAAAGAAATCCAAAATGATCCGGATTCTACTTTTTCCTCTTGTCCGACACAGCCACCGACGCGTTTTGTCCATACCATGACGAGGATGGGAAACACAAAAACCGAGAGGACACCATCCGCAATCAGGAAGTAAGACACCAGAATTTCATCCGAACAGTTTATGTAACAGACAACACCTAGAACGAGACAAATTGCATTGAAACATTCACTTTTCATTCAATTATTCAAAGTTTATCTAGTATGTACGGAAAAAGAGAGATCACTCTTTGCCAAAAAAAAAAAAAAACTCTAAAGATTTTTTTACTACAGTCATACAATAGTAAACAAAATATTATGTATCACGTGCAAAAATTGTCTGATGATCAAGAAAAATACTTGATTTAAAATGCTGTTATAGTAGTTATTGAAAAGGACGATAAATGTTGATTTGTAGGTACCAGAGCAGGAGAGAAATATCCCAACCAAGAGGTAAAGTCCAATGAAGACTGTACTTTCAAATCTGCAACCTGTTAGAAGTAGAAAAAATCTTAACACTGTATATAAACTTTATTATCGCAGTATATTTATTCTAATGATATGAATCAAACCTAAATCATAATCACAAATGTGGCTATTATCCAATCCAAAAGTTTAAATCAAATGGAAATTTATATAGATCATTTTTCCTACAGTCTAATCATTTTGGGAGTATTTTCTCAAATGTGCATGCATTGTCAAAAATGAAGAATTGAAGAAAAACCAAATTAAACTAACACATGCAATATCGGTGATGAATAGAGGTTCCTAACCGTTCCCGGTACCCTCGGAACCCCTTGGACCCTTTCCAGCTTCTGTAGACCATTGACGAGAAGTTTTGGGATAAAACGCTGTCCTGTCTTTTAAACGATCTCCGTGATTCCTCCGCCTGTGTTAAGGAGGCTTCCATGTCGTCAGCATTTTCATCTGCAACACAATGAAAACTACAAGGGTGCAATTTTACAATCGTTGATAATACTATGTCTGTATACATTTCTATAAATTAACCTCTAAAAATAAAAATTACAACAAAAATTTTCAAATTTTAGATATTGCAATATACAGAAATTACATAATCAGTAGAAAATGCCTGAAAGTCATTATTACTCACAGTTTTGATAGAAGTGGCGTAATACAAGATCCCAGTAGTCAATTCATTGTTACGTTCCAACAATTTAAATTTAATCTTAAAAGTGTATTGATAAACATAACAAACACACACTGACATAAATACTGCTGAATACCTACACAGGAAAGAAGACATTATCACGGCTTCTTGCTTTAGTGTACGTAAAACGTACTACCTTAACCAAAGGCAATTACGCCATGAATGACTTGTACGTCATACTGAACAATTTTCAAATTCAGCCACAGGAGAAATACTGATTAGAACACCGTTTAAGAGCAATCAAATTTGAACAGAATTTACTTCGTTCTAATTATCGAATCTATAGAAAGAGTAGATATCTGGAAACCGTTTTCAAATGTGGTAATAAGTCAAGTGTCTCAGCAAAACTCAGGACAGTAGAATACCGGGAATAAAGGTAAACTAAGGGTTTGCTGTAATTACGAGAAACACCCCAAACCCTTTTGCCCTAGTCAGAAACGTTGCTATAGGTTAAGAATCAAAGTACTGAAAGTACTGATAGACGGAGGCATCATTTCGGAGGAAATTAAACTAATGAAATTTTATATGATTTTTTTTTATTCAAGGAAAAACGAAGCGGTTTAGTATTATGGCAATTTAAGGTCGCGAGGATATTTTTCAGGTTCACATCAGAGTTAGGTAGATAATAATAAAATAATTAGTGTTGTTCTCTTATTTTAACCTTAAAAGCTTGTTCTATTACTTCCTAAAGGTGTTTATTCTTTACAGAAAAGGAAGAAGGAAATTACTTTGCATCACAAAACAACATGGGAAACTGTACATGTTATTAAATGCATACAACTCGAACTCGAAAAATACAATGCAAACTATTAATGTACACATTTCTTTTCTTGTGTATATTTAGTTTAAGTCGATATTATTTCCTGTGTATAGTGATTTGCAAACCCAAGGTAGAAAACGGCATATCCTAGAAGTTTCCACACCTGTTCAAGACAAAAAATAACCTCTAAATTGCAAACTATTTTGTCAAACTGTACAACACCCCCCTCCTTTTCTATCTTGCAGAAGGGGTTTCTTGATTAATGAGTGTCGTCGATCCAGATATTCTCTTATTATGATCGTTATATGAGAGAGAGAGAGAGAGAGAGAGAGAGAGAGAGAGAGAGAGAGAGAGAGAGAGCGTTCGTTTAGGCGTAATTTTACGTACATTCATTTGAAATATACTAATATTGTATTCATAGAATTAGTATCCACAAGAGAATATAGTCTTTGTGATTGAATCCAGCATGTAGTTTCAGTCCAAGTCCACGTGTTACCCCTGTTAATCAAATCAACGCGCAAGGTGCACCACGTGTTCCTTCCAAGATAAGGGGAAAAGTTTCGCTCTAATAGTTTTCATTTCAAGTAAGGAGAACAGAAGTATGCCTAACAATAAAGTATTCTACACTGTTTGCTATGTTTGATTTCAAGTAAAGAGAAAGGAAGCATGCCTATCAATGAAGTATGCTACACTGCTTGTGATGTTTTGATTTCTAGCAAAGAGAAAAAAAGTATGTCTAACAATGAAGTACATGTATGTATTCTACATTGTTTGTGATGTTTGATTTCAAGTAAAGAGAAAGGAAGCATACTTAACAATGAAATAGTATACACTGTTTGTGATGTTTGATTTAAAGATTGATATACTGTGTTTGTGAAGATTAATTCGTATACCTCTTTTTTCTCAACAGAAATCTCTCTCTCTCTCTCTCTCTCTCTCTCTCTCTCTCTTTCTCTCGAGGGAGTGGAGAGTGTTTTATCGATAGATTCGTTTGCTTTTTTATCAGTACATGCTTTGTTTTACGGTTAAAATCATATTTAATAATGATAAGAAGAAGCTTACGGTTTCAATATTCCCTTATCAATATCTTTATATAGCTGATATTTTGTCGTTGATTATACAAGTAAATGAATTATGATCAATATATCTTGCTATCTCTTGGCACTAAACCACCACCAAAATATTTAAACAGTTCCAGACCTAATACAGATACCGCTGGTCCAGGATAAGACTGCTGACGTAGAAATCCGGATTTACTCTGATGCATGGACAACTTCATGTGCTGTTTCCCTTCTGTTTCGAAAAGTTCGTCAAACGTGGGGAAGTCAAATAGTGGTGTAGAAGGGGAGGAGCGGAGGGAAACCCCGGAGATATTCGACATCTTCCGAAGAATTGATCGCTTCTTTTTGACGTCATCTGATGACGTCGAGGTAGGAGAAATCGGCGGTTCGTCCTCATTCTGGGAGGATGATTTGACTCCACTGTCTGAAATAGTTGTTGTACAATGCTTCAAATTCAATCAACAAATATAAACATTACTCCTTTTGGCCCTTTCATCTACAAGCATTTACTTACTAATTTATTAATCATAATTATGTACAATGTACAGTTTGTCCTTTTTATGTACAAAATTTAATTCTTAAGAAGTTTTACGATTTGCGTAAAACAATTTTATTTTGGAAAATAATTGTCATGGTTTTATGCTGCACGCTCTGTTTATTTTGCGTGTCAATGAACTTGACAACGAACCTTCTCTGCATATATTATACAAAATTATTTATATAATCATTAACAATATGGAATCTAACGACATGATTGCATATCACTGACAAACAATGGAAAAAAGAATCAATGACCTTAAAACACAAAACAAGATGGCTTCAATAAATGCCTCTTGTACAGGCAATATTCTGCTTTTGCGTCTTAAAGTTCTAGCGGTTCTAAAGAGTTTAGAAACCTCATACTTCATTTACAATACCTCCATACAAATAATGTCATTTTGACAAATGTTTCCACTATATATGTAAGTTTTGAAAAAAACCCATTCATTTAAGGGAGCCATTACCTTCCGATTCTTGACTTCTGGAGTTTGACAGCCAGTTGTAGGTGGGTGATTTGAGATTGGGGCGGCATGGCGACGGTCCATTCAAGTTATCGTCTGCGGCAAAAGTCCATGTGACCCCTGACTGGTTCGGTGTTTTCACAAAGTCCTCGCGATGGGTAGCTTCTGAAACTTGTAAAACTCCTGACATGGTGGAATATGACAAAAAATCAGTTTGCAGTCATGGTACGTTTTAGAATATTAAATTTGACAATTACAAGGACTATTGCGAAGGCAGATAGCTGTCAGGGTCGTGACAATACGGAAATTTACGGGACGAAAAGTGTAAAATCACAAACCATGTCGGTTGAACTATATAGAGGGCGGTTTTATTTTTCTTAAGTTGCATTTCAAAGGCTATAAACATCTTATTGTAAGGTTGCTCATGAATAAAAATATATCAGGATTTCGCAAAAAGTTATCTTCATTTCTTCTATTAATCTCTCTCTCTCTCTCTCTCTCTCTCTCTCTCTCTCTCTC
This sequence comes from Magallana gigas, assembly GCF_963853765.1. NCBI lineage: Eukaryota > Metazoa > Mollusca > Bivalvia > Ostreida > Ostreidae > Magallana > Magallana gigas. The sequence goes on along the minus strand of NC_088858.1, from coordinate 14,264,965 downwards.
TCTCTCTCTCTCAAATTAGCAAACCGGTACATGTAACGTTATGTGTCGAAAAAGCCTACCATTTTTATAAACCTCACAAGCAAGATTAGATGAAATTATATGTGTATTTTTAATGAATAATAAATGATTTTAATCCACTGGAATGAATTTTAAGACCCCAAAAACCCCCCAAAATATTGGTTCTTCTTTAATACAATACACAAAAGGTTTTTTTTTTTACTTTTCATTGGTCATATTATAAATATATATGCAATTAACAAAACCATCATGTTGATGGTGCTATGTGTTGCGATGTCAGCAAAATTGTGTCAGCAAAAATGAGCGTCTTCTTAATCACAAAAGCCGACATTTAGTCTGTGTACGAACTCAAAGCATAGGCAAAGTGTTACGATTACAGTACCAGTAAGTTAACTTGCATTATCATTTATGTCAGTGTGAGCTAGCTTCAGCGCACTATTTCGCTGTGTTAATGACAACATGGTGTCAATTTTGTTAGGAAACAACGCAATCGCTCTTAATTAGTGCCCCGGCGTATATTGAACACAGATGGTTTGTAAATATCCGGTAGCATTGTCAGGCCACCTTACCAAAAGTTATTTTTTTTTTATAATTGTCTAACTTTGTAATTTGGGTTTAAATATCCGAAGTAGCGGTAAATATCAAACCGTTATCATTTTAGGAACGTTTAATAATGATTGTGTCCTCATCTTTTAGTTTTCTGTTAGTCTAACAACATATTCAATCTTGTTCCCTTTTGTAGGCAGCTAGATGATATAATTATTTATAATTATTTATTATAACATTTTCTTGGATATTCCCCTTCGACATTTTACATATATGAAGTTTTCATGCACTCATGGCCCGGAAATTTTTCGTCAGACATACGCATGTACCGAATACTTTAAAATAAGATTGATATTGTAACTGGTAATAATTTGTAGCTCATTGCATATGACCTTGCTGATAATTTACACATGTCTTTATTTCATATTATTTACGCTAGTCTCTGAATTTCTGATGGGTCTAAAAAAAATATAATAAAGTGGAATCAATTATTTATATACATGCTATGAACCGCATGCTGTACATATTAATTTCCTTGTTTTTTGTTTGTATATACACTGTATAATGGACACGTTAACACTGAATATTACGTGGGTGGTTGTCATTGCCGGTGTATCATCTTCTACATTGTAAAACTGTCAGTTTTTGTATTCTTAAACATAACTTATGAATTACAAACTCTTTAAAACAAGTTTACAATCTTAATAACGAGATAATTATCTCGCTGTAACGAACGAGATAGAGGTAATATAAAGAATATTTTCATTAACTTAGTGGCATTTATTTGCAATTCCTTGAAAATTTATTTAGGATCAAAGAAAACAATTATGAAAGTCATCAGATATACGATATGTATATTATTTTTTTTTTCACGACAATTCATCGTGTTGTCTTTTGGTCAGACAGTTCAATGCCATTCACAATATTCAAACAGTCCATTATGACAAACGAGAACTATATAATTAAATCTACGAAATAAACTGTCCCTTAATTTTATATGGTTAGAGCGCAATAACCGGTGAAGAGATTAAATTGACAAATTAAATGGTTTAACTTTTTATTTGAATCATTCGTTATCAATGTTTTATAAAATTGTTGGTTCTTATTAAACAAAGAAAATGGGCATCAAAGTTCAAAAACCTAGTGTCCATGAATCAGCAATTACATTACCACCAATGGCAGCTGAATGTTTGTACACATCCATTTCCAGTAATCTGTGAAACGCAAAACAAACACAGTGCCACCGTAACCTTTAAATGAAATATGTTGTGCTACAATCAGATGTCATATCAATAATTTCTTTTGGGCAAAACTTGCAAAGTAGTTTCCCTGAGAATGAAATGCAGCAAACAAAAATCACAAAACCATAAAAAAATACTTTTATACTGATGATGCCATTTCACAAAAAAGAAAAATATTATTTGGGAACAAATGGGTATACAATGTGTTAGTCAAACATACAAAAGGACAGATATGGTTCAAAACATCACAAGTTTAGGGCAATAAAAACATTAAGATAAATGTATATCAATCTTTATACAGGTTTTAATTTAAAAAAAATTAATACTTTTAACTACAGTAAACGTTTTACAAAAATATCATGACTTGGCAAATTCTGACTCAAATAGGGCCTGCTTATATTGCAAAGTACTCTGCCTCATGTAATATAAAAATCTAAATGCATACCAGCTGTCATGTAAAATAAGTACGGTAAAAACCCCCCTCATTTTACACGTTTTATATGGTAAAACTGGGTGCAATTCAGTAGAAAGGCTGGAAAAGGATACATTTAATATCAGGAATGAAAAACTTTTTGTTGTAAATAAATATAGGAGGTGCATAAATGGACAAAAATATCACAGCATTCTTTTTTTTATGAAAATCAAAATTTAAACCATTTATATCATGCTTACATGCAAACATTAGTTAAAGAGCATCAGTTTCACCATTTCATGCAAGGGATCTATCTTCATGCTTTCATACATACATGTTCAATGACCACATATCCTTAACTGTTTTACAGTAATACTGCAAATGACCACAACCTTTTATATTGCTGCTAGGTGTTAACATCTTAATTTACATCCTTTACCGCCATTATCTCTAATAGCAACTACCTTAACCCTTGGCTCACTGGCAGTCAAATGGGGCCACCAAACTGCTTGATTTAAAATGCACCAACAGCCCAACTAGCAAAGTTTCCAAACAAAATGAATAAACCACAAAAAAATCTTGATTTTCAAGACTTGTCATTGGCAACAAAATTTGGCTTTTCTGGAAAATTGCATCCAAAGTTTTGTATGACTTCACGGGCGGCATAAGAACCACACTGTATACATTTCTCAGTATGCTCCCCTTGTACAAACTGTGACAGGAACCCCCCTACAAAAGCGTCTCCGCAGCCGTTGGTGTCCTTTATCAAATCTTTCTCCACTGGAACGACTGGAATTTCCTGGATTTCATCTCCTCTTGCTATGATTGTTGGAGACCGCCCCTGGGTAAATATCACTGTCCTGCCATGCCGCGAGTTAACTTTGGGTAAGTGGACAGTTTCAAGCCCAATCTTTTTAACATCGGAAGTTGTGAAACCTATTTCCTTTCCAAGTTCCTTCGCTTCATCTCCATTTCCAAAGAGAACATCAACATACTGTAAAATGTTCAATTCAGAGTCTGCAAAATGGGAACACAAAAATGTGGCATGGAGGTTCATAATGACAACTTTGTCATTATCCGCAGCATGTTGAAGAATTTTTAATACTGCAGATTTGTTTACACTTAAAGTAAATCCACCAATATAAAAGTACTTTGCTTTTTCCACTAAACTCCAAATTTCAGGATCATTTAGGAAGTTGATGTCAAACAGCTTGGCGGCTCCTAGGTCTGTCACAAGGGATCGGTCCTCTCCAGTTATGATGGCACAGCATTTTCCTGTGGACTTCTCTGGATGAATGTCGTATTTGACATTCACACCAACTTCAGTCGCTTTCTTCATCAAAATTTCCTCGTACATATCTTTCCCTGCTGCACCAAAGAAAGTGGTGGCATTTGGCCTCTCAAGGAGCCACTGAGCCACTCTTATGGTATTCTGAGTGGCACCCCCAGCGAGATAAATTGGATTGTATTGTTTGACACATTTTTCAAACAAACTCATGTGCTCCTCCTTGGCGAGAATTGCATTGTTTGGCAAAAGGTTGTACTCTTTGAGAAGGCTTTTGGCGTCAGGGCCAGTAATCGTCATGTCCAAGAGGGGGTTACCAACCCCAAGAAGAATTCCCTCTGGAACTGAGCCGATCATATTGGAGTACTTTCTGTCAGACTACAACATAAAAGATAAGTTACATAAGAGAGCAACTAGTGTGCATAATCCAGTGCAATGTGTGCATATTGTGTATTTGTATCTGTACAGTGCAGTACATGTTGCCTATAATTTGGATTTATTCCACTGAACTCATGCAAAAAACAGGTATCTCCCAATTTTTTTATTATATATATTCAATTCATCTATCATTGGCATTAATACATATCTTGCATAATGATAATTCTTTTCAAAGTTCAAAGATACATTTTAAATAATTTTTCAATAAGTTCAGATATTTAGTGGTAACAGATTTTTTCATCATTGTGTATCAAATGAGAGCACTTATTTCCATGTCTGAAAAATCGACAAACATTTTTTGTTTGTTGTCCTGCATTATGTTTGAGATTTTCACAAATGATCATAATGCAAAAAAAAAAAAATAATTTATGACAAAAATGTCTCATCGTACAAAAATTTTATTATTTTAAATAGCGAAACAATATGCTAAAGTAAACGCAAAGTTCCTTATCGCAATCTGCATATCTGAGTAACCTTTTAAGCGTTAAAGAACTACACTGTCACTCAAATCGGCTTTTAATTCCAAAGTTATAGGGGCAAAGTGTTGTGAAACTTACCTGAGTGTGTATTGAAGACAGGGGACTTTCCGATTGACAGAGGTGTATCATAGAAAGAGGCCACGGGTGCCGATAAGACCGTGATATAGAGCGTGCACATGTAACAGCCTTCCGTAAAATGCGGATCTTACGCGTGGGTTCCATGTGTATATATCAGTGGTGATGATACGAATCTCGTCCACTTAGTAAATATGCTCGAGTTAGCGATTTACTCTCGTCAGTAAGGGGCCCAGCAAGGGAAACTTATATTTTATGTTTCTCTCAATCATTATCACAACATGAACATGAAAAAAATATTGCAAAAGTGCGATGGTTAATTATAATACAATCTGATGATTTACATGTTGAAATATCGGCTTTGTGGGTTAAAGCTCATCGTACGGACTGTTTGGCACAGCCCAGTTTTATGCAGTGCCTCGATCCGTGTAGCTTTGACCAGAGTAAACATAGCTTCAGTGTGATTGTTTGCACATGCATTCTGATAATGTATGGCAGTGGTGGGGCTTGTAAAAAGTTGAGGCGGATTTATTCTAATTTGAGTGGCGGATCCAGAAGTTGAAGTAGAAATTTCCCTTCGAGTGCGCGGATCTAGAGAGGCCATGATTGAACAGACTCCAAATGCAAGGGAATTTCAACAGGTGTACAAATAATTACAGGAGTGCACTGGATGAAAAATTATATGTGTTTTTTGTAATGATATTGATTTCAAATGTACTACATCGATCAATTCAGTTTATTAAAACAATTACAGTGGCGTCAGAAGCAAATTGAAAGTGTGTGTGTGTATCGGCGGGGGGGGGGGGGGGGTGGGGTGGGGGGGGGGGGGGTTAGACTAATCATCACTAATCTTGACAAGCAAAAAAAAAAAACTATTTCCCAAAACCATGAAAATCCTAATCCATGGGGGGGGGGGGGGGGGTATACCTATATACATGTGTATAACTCCAAAAACAAATCTTTAAAAAATCATACCTACCAAAAAAAATTCCGAAAATCACTTTTCTAATCCGTGTGTGTGTGTGTGTGTGTGTGTGTGTGGGGGGTCCAATTTTCCCTTTTGCTGCGAGAAAAAGTGTATGTTGGGATGGGGGGGGGGGGGGGCTGGCTCATCCCGGATGCTATGTGCTTAATGGGTTGGGTCTAACTTTGCCAAATAAGTGTTGGGGGGGGGGGGTGGCTAAGCTTATAGAAATATATATACATGTTTTTTGTAAATATAACTTTCGTTTGGTTTAAACTGCTTAAAATATAATTGGAAAAAATGTCAAGGTCAAACGTGAACTTGATCATCTATGAGTATACCATATGATATTAGTTGAGTTGAACCCTTCTCCGTGCCATGAAGGCGCATAAGGCCGATGCTTCCGGTTTCCGTGGTGCTAAGCGGATGAGAGTCATTGACTCCTCCTGAATGGGACACCAGTCCATTGCAGGTTAAGCGCCAGCGTTAGCCGGTACCAAATTTCAGCTGGGTGAACCGAGACAATGTAGATAAGTGCCTTGTCTAACGTTGTGAAAATCATGTCAACACACAACAAGTGACCTCAGCGGGGTTTGAACCAGTGCCCTGACCTTTCGGTTACTGGTCTAACGCCCATGACCACTGAGCCTTATGATATACGTGTTCATTCTCATTCTATACATATATTTAAGAAAGGATGGAAAGAAAAAAGGTTTTTTTGAAAAAATTTTACTTGCCGTTTCTGAATTTATATGAGGTATGGTAAAGCCTATATATTTAAACAATAAAATGTTTTCTTTGTATGTGATTTATCATTCTTGCGGAGTACGAAGATGGCGACATTGCAGAAAAAATACATAACCCGCTAACGCGGGTTATGTAATTTGTTTCTGCAATGATCTCTACCTTTATAGTCCGCATTAAACATCATAGAAAGCATTTTATTGTATTATATTTACATCTTTCTTTTAACAAATTAATAAATTGATTGTAAAAGTAAGTTTAATTCACTAAATTACTGTTAATTAATGAACATATCAGTACGTTAGATAAAAGAAACATATGGGAATTGATAAAGTATATTTTAGAAATTGTAAATCAATTCGTCTATTCTTATGAATCTTTCCAACTTTTGAATTGTCAAAACAATTAAGGCAGAAAAGCATTGTTTACACTTATATTTAGAAAAAAATATACGGGGAATGTCGTTTAATATATATCTAGAAACTTTACTGTCGCTTTTTGATTGTTTTATTGGCGGAATTGTTAATTATTGTTCAGAAATATGGGAAAATAATAAAGGGTGCAATATCGAGAAACTTCATACAGACTTTTGCAAACAAGTTCTCGGAGTAAGAAAAGTACAAATACTGCTTACTTGCATGCTGAATTACAGTTGGGCCGTGTACATGTACCTCTTGTACATCATAGAATGTTTTAAATTATTAAGTTTTTGCAAAATGTCCTAATTAGTGACAAATATAATATTTGACATTGCTACGAAGTTATTTATATCAATAGTGAAGAACACGGTTGTAAAGAGTGGGTTTTCGATGTAAAGAAAATCCTTATGGACCTCGGCTTTGTCGATGTATATGGATTCATCAACAAATAAACAAAAGTATTTTACAAATTGTAAAACAAATAATTTTTGATCAGGCAAAACAAGATATTTTGCAAATGCAGAATTAAAAAAACCAAAAACCCTGTTCTTTTTATCAATATCTCATCGATGGAATACATCTTCAATGCTATATATATAAGGAAACCTATTCTCAGTAAATTACAGAAATATATAACAAAACTACATCGCCTGGCTAATAATTGAAACTGTAAGATAAAATAACACAAATAGAGAAAATAGATTTCTTCCACATTCCCGGACTTGTGCTGGAGAGAAATTTCATTGTTATTAGCTCACCTGCAGGCATGTTCACGAAGGTATCCTAGGACTATGGTTCGTCCTAAGTACATCTTAGGATACGTCTTAGTCTTAAGTCTGTTTCTCGAAGCTCTCCTAAATTTAGGAACCGCCATAACTTTGTCCTAACTTTAGGACATCAATTACCTTGTCCTAAGACCATCCTAAGGCTATAAAATAACGTTTTGGGGGATATTGGGGCTGTTGTGAAGCTTTTTCTTAAGACCGGTAGAATAAAGCAATATTTTCTACAGTTCCAGCATTTCCGACAAACAATTAATTCCTAATCCTGGAAGGGGGGGTATTCTATCATGTACGTTCATTTTATCAATATAAATTTGAGAGTGACCCTTAAACACCCCCCCCCCCCCCCCCGGTGTCTTGGTTGCTACATTGCTTGCCTGGTGGCTAACAAATTAAGCAAATATTTTTTCCGCAAATATTGTCACTGTTTGACAAATGAAAATTATTGGCTTATTTTTTATATCTACAATGTACACTAAGTAAGTTACTTTCATTGTTTTGACTACTTTTGTATAAGATTATTCAAATTTCTTTAGCTAAAAAGTAAAACATCGGTTTATATAAGCCATGCGTGATCATTCGAATTTTTCTCACTTCATTCTGAAAATAATCTTAAGGCTTTGAAAAAAATCGTAATGATGAATTATATTACAACTTATTTCTTATCCACTATCGTGTATTCTATATATAGCAGATTAAAGGGAAAATGGTTGTGTTTCTACATGTAACGTTAAATTCTATAAAAAGCTCACCTTTATGTTTAACAAATATTTGAATGACAAGATTATCAAATGTTAATTTACACTCAAAGAATGGACACGTGTTGTTTAAATAATTACTTGCTTGTAAGCCAACTCTGTCCTGAAAATATTTTAATCGAAAAAAGCAGTAATTTGGATTTCTGGGATGCTGTTTAATTTTTTATTTTTGTTTCATCTTGTTTGTTTGTTTGGTTTTTTTTTTGCTTTTGTTTTTTTGTATTTTTAACTAAGTTGTTATTGTTCACTGATATATATTTAAGTAAATGTAATTTTTCAAAAATGTATACGTTAAAATTACTAGTTTTAGGCCTTTTTTTGTTAACAACTGCAAAAGTCTCTCAAATAAGATTTGTGTGTATAAATGTGAAAAAAAGAATGGTTGTAGAAGGTTATGATGACTTAAGATGTTCCTAAGTTACCGTCGAGCTACATCTTAAGACGTGTCCTAGGTTGATCTTAGGATGTTCCTTACTTTTTTCCTAAGTCATACCTTAGGAACACACTTAGGTCATATCTTAAGAAACTTTCGTGAACATGCCTACTGAATTGAAAGCTTCAGATTATGCAGCTCAGGTGAGCTTTTCTGATCACATTTTGTATGTCCTCTGTCAGCACGTCTGACTGTCAGTCCGTCTGTAAACTTTTCACTTTTTCAACATCTTCTCCATAATACTTGGCCTATTTCAACCAAATCAAAGTTGTAAAAAAAAATAAGGACCATGCCTTTTTTTTCAAGGGGAGATAATTAAGAATTATTAAACATTTTTCAAAAATCTTCATCTCAAGAACCATTTAGCCAGAAAAACAGAAACTTATGTAGAAACATCCTCAGGTCGTGTAAATACAAAATTGTGAAAATCATGACTTCTGGGGGTAGGGTGGGACTATAATGGGGGTAGAATTTTTACATAGGAATACATGTACATGTATACGTATATATAAGGTAAATTTTAAAAATCTTCTTCTCAGAAACTAGTTAGCCAAGAAAGCTGAAACTTGTGGGAAAACATCTTTAGGTTGTGTGGATTAAAAGTTGTGAAAATCATTTACTCCTGGAGGTAGGTTCGGGTCACAATGGGGGTAAAACTTTTACATAGAAATGTATAGAATAAATCTTTTTAAGTCTCCTTCTCAATAAAGAATCAGCCAGGAAAGATGATATTTGTTTGGATGCATTCTCATGTAGTGTAGATTCAAAGTTTTGGGGGTAGGATTGGGTCACAAGTGGGGGGTCGAACTTCTACATAGGAATATATAAAGAAAATTCTTAAAAATCTTCTTCTCAGAAACTAATCAGTCGGGAAAACTGGAACTTATGTTGAAGCATCCTCAAGTAGTGTATATTCAACGTTGTGAAAATCATGACCCCCGGAGGAAGGGTAGGGCAACAATGGGGGTCGAATTTTAACATAGGAATAGGTCTGGAGTAAATCTTTAAAAATCTTCTTCTACGACACGAATAAGCCATGAAAGCTGAAACTCATGTATTTAAGCATCCTGATAAAGTGTAGATTCAAAGTATGTGTCTATATATAGTAGTAAACTGAGTATGTTTTTCTTTGTACTACTACATGTACATGGACAACTTCTCATGTTAATGTACTACCACTGCCGTACCACCTCATGTTATACATTTGTTATACTGATAAGCTGTAAAACTTGAAGAAATAAGAAAATTAAAAAATAAACTTAAGGGACTTCAACGATTTGAACTCAGGCAAAGTCTTAAATTTTGTTGTTTTCATTTTTTATGTCTAGAGGGGTATACTTGGGAATTTCAAACTTTTTGTCAAGTATTGGATATGCTCAACTTGACTGTTCTAGATACAAAACCGGGAAAAACCCAAAATTAAAAACCTTTCAAGCTCAAATCCATCTTCGCAAGCCAAGGGTTTTCGGTCCACTCTGCTCCCCATAATTCACTAGCCAAGGGTTTTCTGTCCACTCTGCTCCGCATCGGAGCAAAGTGGACCGAAAACCATTGGCTAGCGAAGATGGCTCAATTCGTGTTTTATTATCTTCGCTAGCCAAGGGTTTTCGGTCCACTTCGCTCACCATTTTATTAAGGAGAGCGGAGTGGACCGAAAACCCTTGGCTAGCGAAGATGTGTTTTATTACGGGCCGCCGGAAAGCGGTCCGTTATTTGATACACATTTAAATATTGTTACTGCGTTTCTGCG